>NC_086369.1:782500-1032500 GCF_036324505.1 Eleginops maclovinus
GTGATGTTGCAGCTAGTAATATGAGCCCAGTTGCATAGTCACAAAAGTGATCATTGGAAACTGTGTCTCCTCAGCCAGGCCTGTGCACCACCTGCCTCTTCCTCTTCCTCCTCCTCCTCCTCCTCCTCCTCCTCCTCTCACTGCTCCTTCCTCTGGCTTGCATGGGAACTCCAACCTGCTCTGCATGTTAATAAAAAGGTAGCTGAAAGGTAAAAAAAAAAGAGTGGAAATGCAGCGACGCTCTCGCTGTAGTCAGTTTCCATGGCAACAGAGGGGGTGGGGTGGGGCTGGTGTGAAATGGGGTAGTCGGGCCTTCACCGTGCCTGTGGTGTAAAGCATCCAATAGTTGGCCGAGGGTTAACGTGGCGCAACATCACAGCTTTATTTTACCTCTGATTCACAGACTTGATTGACAGGAGGCAGCGTCTCCAAGGTTTGCTCTTCTGATGAGTCGTCTGCCCCCCCCCACTGTAATTATTCAGCAGCTACTCGTTAGCAGCCTTCACGCTCACAATAACATCCACTTCTCTCTTTCTGTTGCAGAAAGGTTAACAAGTGCTACCGGGGTCGATCCTGCCCGATCATTGTTCACTGCAGGTTAGTACTCCTCTCATCAGGCTGCTGATAGGAGTGTGTTTATATTAAAGAGGACATGTCATCATCATGTTCAGGTGTGTATCAGTGTGTAGTCTCCACTGGGACATGTCTGCATGCTTTAATGCTCAAAAAGCTCTTTATTTCTCTCATACTGTCTGTGCTCTGTTGTGATTGGTCCCGCCCCTTAGCCTATCGCTAGCCAATTGAAGACTAGGGGAAACAGACGTCTGTAAATCAGCGTATAATGTTTATTAACTGAGTAAACTACCGGTACGATCACTTTCAAACCCCTTATTTCAATCTTTAGGGACTGAATCCAGAATCTGTGTACACCAATGAGAATCTCCTCTGGGGGATTTTAGCCTTTGCAGACCGTTTACATGCACTCAAACCTATAGAACAAACAGGAAAGGGAAAACCAGTCCTCTTTAAACTGACTTCACTTGATTGGTTTGCATTAACCACCAGGTATCTGTCGGACCACTTTTAACAGTCCCGTCCTGTTCAGTCATGCATGGGGGGGGGGGGGGTGCAGTGGATTAATGAAGCAGCGGTGCTCCTGTTTTATTGGCCCGGCCTTTATTAGAGAGATGTGCACGCCTTGTTTGCAATTACCATGCAGAGCGGCTGAAAGGCCGGCGGCACAAAGGGAGGCTTTTCATGCGGCTATCTCTGGAGGAAAGCAAGGCTCTCCAAACGCTCTCTGCAGCCGGCCGGCCTCTCCACCTCTCCTCTGCTCCTGAGGTGCATTCATTTAAAAAGCCTTTGTCCCCGGTGCGCCTCACAAACCCTTCCCCTTCTCCCCAGAAGCCCCAGACCACACATGTATCTCATGCACGTTTATCGGAGCATCAAATATTCAGATCTGGTCGGGGGGTTTTTAATGTAAAGACCTTAAATCTGGCAAAATAAATGAGTCCCATTTCCAGTCTGACAATGTCTTTCCTCTTGGCATGCACGGACTGATTCCTCCCCAGTCTCTCAGCAGGTGTAAATGTGTCTCAGTATAAGAGTTAAAGCCGCTGTAATGACCCCCACCCTCTGTCTGCAGCGATGGAGCCGGCCGCAGCGGGACCTACGTCCTGATCGACATGGTGCTCAACAGAATGGCTAAAGGTAAATATCACTTCAAGCTTTAATAGCATGACATACAGCAGTTCCTCCACACCGCCATGTCTCCCTCTCTCTCTCTCTCTCTCTCTCTCTCTCTCTCTCTCTCTCTCTCTCTCTCTCTCTCTCTCTCTCTCTCTCTCTCTCTCTCTCTCTCTCTCTCCCTCTCTCTCCTCTCTCTCTCTCTCTCTCTCTCTCTCTCTCTCTCTCTGCACTCGAGCGTTTCCCCGGCAACAGGAAAGCCTCCGGTTGTGCACAGAGGGTCTCGGGGAAGCATTAGAGGGTGACTCCTGCTGGCGGACAGACAAAGGGAGGAGGGAGATGAAAAAGCTCTCCGTCACGCCGTGTTGACCCGCAGCACAACATGCATTTAAATAGAGCATGCATGGAGATGGGGTGTTTAAGGCGGGGGGGGGTTAGGGTTGGGAATCAATATTTAATATTTAATGGGGGACTCATAATGTCATGAAGAGATCAGATTAGATTTTGAAGTTTTCACCCTCCGTCTGAAACCAGAGCTCTGATTGGTTAGCTGGCCGGCTCTGTTGTGACTGGTGCACCAGCTTAGAGATGTCCCGCCCCTTAGCCTATCACATACAATGTGTCGGAGCGCTGGCCAATAGGAGCGCAGGTGTTCCGTTGTGATGGAACTGGATTTTAGCCTTTGCAGACCGTTTACATGCATTAACCCACTACAGGAGAGGGAACACCTTCTTTACAGAGGGATGACGTGGGACAAATGGTCCTTCGAACCCGGGACCTCCACATGGGGGACCAAGCCCCAGTAAATGGGCACCAGGTCCACCAGCTGAGCTCTGCAGCGGCCCTGTTTTCAGTTTTCAGGATGCATGCGCACGCTAATGACATGCACATCTGTTGTTGCTACTCCGGCTGCGTCACTTCACCCTCTGTAGCTTATCCCGCCCTCTGACCTCTGCCCTCTGACCTCCCCCCTGAGACCCCCCCCTTCCCCGTCTTCAGGCTAGCAGCCGTCTGCACAGATTCCACTTTCTGTAAAACAGCGACGGGTCTGCCCGCTCCTGATGGGGGTCAGCAGGATGAAAGGTGCCTCTTTAACCTCTTGGTGTCCCGTTGCAGAACCCACTGTACGGACTGGAGGTAATCTCCGTCTGCAAAACCCTTTCTCCCTTTGTTGTAAGAGCCTCTCCTCGGCTTAGCTCGAGGATCCAGCCTCTCTCTGAGACATGAAAGTGATGTCGGAGCACCGGAGTGCTTTGAGTCCGGCTGCATTAAACCCCCCTTCTCTTTTAGCTCTCAAAGGAACTCTTCCTTTCTCTTTCTCACTTTCAACCACATCTTCAGGAGCTCTCTGAGGGTTTCCTTTCTCCCTCGTCCTGAAACCCATAAATCTGACAGAAGATTTCCAGGCAGGAAACTGTTGCTGCAGAAACAATAAACCCCTCTATCAGATAAATAAAGTTACACATGCGTCTGTAAACGCACAGACCTGCAGATCAGCCATGTGTTAACGAGGAAGCAGGCGTGGCTCCGGTCCAACTTTCTTTCCGGGGATGAATGTAATAATTCTGAGTCGCCGGGCGGTTTCCAAAGAGAGACTGACAGATGTGAGCTGGATTACCACGGCGCTTTGAACTCAGTCCAACTCTCCGTCTGTTGCAGGTGCTAAAGAGATTGATATTGCCGCTACCCTGGAGCACTTGAGAGACCAGAGAGCCGGGATGGTCCAGACAAAGGTAAGGAGTGGGGAGTGGGGTGGGGGGGGGGTGCAGCCATTCAAACATTGTCTACTTCATATGCACCGGATCAGGGGAGAGATGTGGTGATAACACAAACACTCTGTCTTACGAGTTAATGCATCTATTATAAAGGAGTCTGTTATATTTGCAGCACATGTTGAACGCACCGCTTGGATGTAATACGTTATAAACTTGTGTTTAGATCTGCATTTTGGGCGTGTGTTATTTGCAGGTGGGACAGGAAATGTCCTCCAAGGTTTCAAATTTCCCTTATTTTGACTTTCAGTCCAAACGATATTTAATGTTAAGCAACAAAACCTGCAGCCTTTTAGCTCTTCTTGCATAGATTTGCTCCAAAAATGAGTCAGAAAATGCATCAAATATCAAGCTTTATCCTTATTTCAGTTACATTTTTATACACCAGTCCAGTTCTTCAGACGTCCTTCACCTCGTCACAGTCTGAGGAGGCTGTGTGCAAAGCTTTTCCTCTTGCAATTGGAAGAAATGATAATGATAATAAAGGTGGATGTGTGCAGCAGTGTGTTAGTGTTTCCTGAAGCTGAAACACACCCCACTTTCTGCACTGGTTTTATTACTGCTGCTGTGAAATGATTCCAAGCCCTTTCTCCTCTCTGACAACTCAAAGCTATGCAATGCAATATTATTGATTCACAGAAATCAGATGCTAACGAGGTGTAAATTAAGTCAGGTTTAAAGATTTTAGACAATAAATTGTTGTTTGTTTTGTCCTGTGCATTTTCCACCTGTTTTAGCCCTGATTTATTCCCCTTAGACAGACATGCGATAGTCCAGCCTGCAGAGACTGATCTCCCCCTGGTGGTGCACATGTGATCATGCACCTGCTTTTTAAAGTGGTTTAAAACACACAGAACTTCAAGCTGGAACATATAATCGTGGTGTTCTGAAGCTAGATATTCTCCATCACAACATCACTGCAGACTCTCTCCTACGTATCGATCCGGCCTCTCCTCGGGCCAGACCGTGACACATCTAAAGACTCCAAACTCCTACGTACCTCTCTCTCTCTCTGAGACGGAGAAGACCCCGTGGCCTGCAACCCGAGGAGAGGAGTATACAGAGACACAGCAGCAGGTCCACGGGGCCAAACATCAATCACCCTCCCTTTCTGCGCTTCCTCAGGGGGAAGCTATGAGTGGGATTCACAAACACACACACACACACACACACACACACACACACACACACACACACATGCACACACACACACACACACACACACACACACACACACACACACACACACACACACACACACACACACACACACACACACAGCAGCTTATTTTTATTCACCTGCAGTCTTCGGACAAACACATCCGATAGTTTGTGCAGAAAGCTAACGTAAAGCACCAACATTTCTAATCCCTAAAGTGTTCCTCCCTCTGGACCTTTACAGATCAATGCACAAAGATGGAGAAGACAATAATAAAAAGACGAGATGTGAATGTGAGAAACACTAATTACCTGTAAAAGCTACTAAAACCTTCCTCCTCCTCCTCCTCTTCCTCCTCCTCTTCCTCCTCCTCCTCCTCCTCCTCTTCCTCCTCCTCCTCAGGAGCAGTTTGAGTTTGCGCTGACAGCCGTGGCAGAGGAGGTGAACGCCATTTTGAAAGCGCTTCCTTAGAGGAGGCATCTCACCTTCCTCCTCTACTTCCTCCTCCTCTTCATCGCTGAACTTCGCTTTCCTTCTGCCCACTCAAGACCGACATCCTCCTCCTCCTCGCCGTGTTTCTGTCTCTGCCTCCTCTTCACCTCTATATAAATACTGTATACCTATGAATGTCGTGCCAGATGTCTCACCTGGATCCGTGTGGTTGTTCAGTGGTTCGATCGTCTAGAAACGAGCTCCTCCCGCGGGACTTTTTGCCAATACGAACGCTGGTTTCTCCTTACTGTGGTGTTGTTCCTGAACATACCGTGCTAGTGCCACTGATGAGCTGATCACGTCAAGATTTACGTCCTAAAAATAGCATCGGAAGAACTGATCAGCACATTTCAAACCTGCCTAGCAACTGTTACATTAAATATTGCAGTTCATTTTCTGGAATAATTGGATGAAATAAGGCTTTTTTAACGGCTTTAATCTGATTTACAGTCTCAAATATTAGGATATTCAATTAACTGTGACAGAGAGAGAGTAAATTCCCACATTTTAGAGGCTGGAACCAGAGAATTTGGGGCATTTTTTATCCCTCTTTTGACCCTTTCGTACTATTTGGGTGAAATTAACCGAGGACATGATTACAGAAATCAGAAATAACAGCCCTAACCTTAACGACTATCACTTTATCTCAATTACTAACTATGGATAACAGTTATGATGAATGTTTGCAAATACTAAATCAATTAAGTCTGTTTTTTGTGATAAATGTATGTAAAAGAAAAAAGATTCACTCTAATAAAGACTTGAACTGCATTCTTAATGGACAGCAAATGGAGTTGAAGGTTGAAAAATAATAGCCTTTGATTCTTTTTCTCATAGTTAAAATAACAAAACAAATCAATTGGACCGCCATACAGGTACGGAGGCCGACAGGTGCGGGGAGCGGTCCGATTAAGAGGAACGAGCTGCAGCTTAAAATAAATTCAAAATGATTGTGTTTGCATCGTTTCTGAAGCTGCAGCGCGTTTGCACCTGCAGGCCACCGTACACAAGGGTTAAAAGAACTACAGAAATGGCCGCCGGTACATTTCTCTCCTACTGATCACAGGAGCTCTCATTAAGTAATTCAGAGTATAATACTAATGTAAATACAGCCTATATCACCGTGATGAATCCATGTGTGTGTGTGTGTGTGTGTGTGTGTGTGTGTGTGTGTGTGTGTGTGTGTGTGTGGGTGTGGGTGTGGGTCTGCTCTGATAAAAGCCTCACAGATTATGAATTCATTCTTCGACATCAGGTGTTTTTTAATCCTCATTACTCACGCTGTCACTCGAACACGTCTGTTAATATTAAATGTAATGCATATAACGGAGATAGCTATATATGAATAGAGTAATTATATTTAAGCCAAAGTGTTTGTCCCTCCATCACCGTATATCGTGATGTTTAGTGACGGATTACCCCCCCTGTGTATAGATAACTTTACGATATATAGTGCTGTCTGAGCTGTATTCTGAGAGCCTCAATGATGATACAAGAAGGATATATTTTGTGTGAAGAGTAACATTCAGATTGGTAATAAATCAGATCAGATTACACTGCGGCGCTGTCTGTGTGGGTTTCTGTTTCCTCAGGGTTTTTACAGGGATGTCAACTTCCATCAACATCCACTGAAGGACAGTACGTTCCAGAATTCCATTTCAAAATAAATATCAAAATAAAAATCGGAAATTTAAAAAAAATCCTAAATAAAAAACAAAATATGGGAAATGTTTAAATGTCGACTTTTAGAAAAAATAATGGGACATTGTTAAAAGTTGGAAAAATAATCTGTCATACACAGTTTCAGTGTTGGTGTGTCGGCCGGATGGAATGCAGGTACAGCTAACAGTAAATGTGTTTCCTGCTCTCCAGTCGTTTATACCCCTGCTTATTTACTGAGAGATACTCCGATTTTGACAGATCTCTCTCCAAGGATTTATCCTAAACTCTAATTTAGAAATCCCTGAATTAAAAATCACTTTGAGTTAAACCAAGCGTCCAGAGAGACGTCATTCTGTAACGCATTGATCCTCCAATCCGAACGGGAGCTGACAGGATGTCACAGTGACGGCGGAAACCTCAGGAAGCAATTACCACGAATACACTTTCTAATAAACTTGTATCCATCAGAGGATACGCAATTAAACATGCGTAATTATGGTTTCCATACAGTCGTTTCTAAGCTGATTAACTCTGTGTGCTCTACAACCTGAATTGGGGGGGGGGGGGGTTGGTGTTTTCCGGTTAGCGACGGCAGCTCATCAGCAGATCGTATGCTAATGAGACGTCAGGAAGATAACGGAAGCTCATTCCTGGTTATTATAGCTGTCAATGGGCAGCACACACACACACACACACACACACACACACACACACACACACACACACACACACACACTGCGGCCCCTTTCAGACGTGGCCCTCACAGCTCCTGTAATCTGCTCTCAGTCCGTCTGACACACCTCATCAGGAAGTGCAGCTTCTTCATTAGAGCAGAGATCCCCACCAGTCGGACCTTGGGGCTAACGGCAGCTCATTTTAAAATAGGATTAAAAACATTTAGATATTCAGAGATGAGGAAATGTTTTGTGCCGATGTTAGGTACATTTATTATCATAGCTTAGTGTATCCAAACGTATGGTATTGTAGCTTATTGACTCAGAGTGCAGCGTCATATAGTCTGGTATTGGAGCGGATTTGATCTCCTCGTATCTTTATTATATATATAGATTTATTATCGTGTCTTATCGCAGTACTTGCTGTGTCTAATCTGATATTATATTATCTGATCTCAGGGCTGGACTGGGATGGAAACCGGCCCTCAACCATCAAACAAAATCCCAGCAGGGGCTCCTGACCAGAGGAACATTCATCATAACTTACTGTGAGATCACTTTTGCATCAAGCCTTTTCTTTATGTTTGACTTTTACATGAAACAGCACGTAGCAGCAAACCTGACCGGACCCTTTAAGTTAGGAGTTTATTATATATGTTTATTACGGACATGCATGAATGTGTTACGGATCAAATGAAGAGAGGTTAGTAACCGCTGCATTGGATACACTTCACCTGTTTTCAGGAAAACCTTGGACTTCAGTTTCAGTATTTGCTCTACCGGCCTCACAGGTGAAATATCCCCCTAAGATACTGTGGATAGTCAACAAAAATAATGGATTCCTTCTTATTAATCCACGTCCAGTTGAATTAAGGCAGGGAACCTGACTAGCTTTAATCACATCTACCTGGTTGCTTTAAAAAGTAATTGCTTATATATAGCTCCCAAGTCACGTCTCGGTTCTGGAGTGAAGTCCTTACGGTTTAGCATTAAGTATAAATCCACCGTCGGGTCATCGCACGTCTGAGAGATAACACTACATGCTGACAAACATGTCCCCCCCCCACGGAGACAGAAAGGAGATCCCAGAGTGTTTGCCTGTTGGAAAAACTGTCTGGGATGCTTTCCAGGATTTCCCAAAGAGCAGAGCCTTGTTCCCTGCTGGTGTTGTGGGGAGTGAATGGAGAGCAGATTGCAGCGGCGGTGCCTCTCATGTCGGTCCAAGGCATCCATACCTTTGATCTTCTGAAGAAACAAACAAGCTTTTCAACTCGGCACTCCCGGCCAGTGTCTCTCTCCTTCTCCTTCTCCTTCTTCTCCTCCTTCTCCTCCTTCTTCTTCTTCTAGGGTCTCTGTCTGTCAAAACACTGATCCTGAGAAAACTGATCTTGCCTGAATACTTGCGGGCCAATGCATGATTCATTATGTGGAACCCCATTATGCAGTCAAAAGCTAGCATGCTAGGGACATAGGAGGCGTTTCCAAGCCCTCGGGAAGTGTGGATTTTAGCCTCTGCCGACCATTTACATGCACAGAATTCTATAACACATTCAGAGGAAGGGAAAACCCTAAAAGCGGAATAGGGTCTCTTTGATAAACCTTTCTAAGAGGACCTCAAAGCCTCGTAAAGGATTTAATAGTAGCTGCTGTAGCTGAATCCAGGTCCAAAAGGGTCAGGTGTGATCCTGAATGGGATCCAGGGTCCAGTCGTGATGGTTGACTCGGTTTGTTTGAAAGGTTTGGGATGTGAGCAGCTGAAGGTGACAAGTCTCAGCGAGGGCCAACATCTGGCTTCAATCAGGAAGCAGATCTCCTCTCATTCCCCCCATGCTTCCTCCCCTCTGGTTATTAACGGGCTCACAGCAGCCACAATGACATTCCACCCTGTTTCATCCCTGTCCCATCATGCATCTGGGGGATACCCTGGCATTTGGCGGCGGCGGCGGATGCTGACCGGCTCTAATCCCGCTCACTGTCACTCATCATAAATGAGTTTATCAACACACATCTAATCGCCGCGCTCTGCCGGGACCCTCAGACCATTTGCATACTAAGATTGCTTTCTTTTTGCTCGGCTGAGAACGCGGCTCCTTTGCATAATTATTAATGATAAAGAGACGGTGAACAAATGTGTCAGGAGGTATTAGCGTCACGTACACAAGTCCATTCTAAAGGAGCTGTTTAGTGGCGGAGGACGGGGGGTGGGGAGACGAGAGGAAGTCTGTCAAGGGATGCACTTCTGCATGAAGGGGTTCATTAAAGGGCCGAGCACGGAGCTTATAGAGGAGTGAGAGGCTGCTGGTGCAGTTCAGCTCTATGGTCCTGAACGTCACCCAGCGCTCCGGTCCCAGCTGTCTCTCCTTAGTGTCCCCTGGTCTCCAGCTGTGTGCGTCTCTCTTTAGTGTCCCCTGGTCTCCAGCTGTGTGCGTCTCTCTTTAGTGTCCCCTGTTCTCCGGCTGTGTGCGTCTCTCTTCAGTGTTCCCTGGTCTCCGGCTGTGTGCGTCTGTCTTCAGTGTCCCCTGGTCTCCGGCTGTGTGCGTCTGTCTTCAGTGTCCCCTGGTCTCCGGCTGTGTGCGTCTCTCTTTAGTGTCCCCTGGTCTCCAGCTGTGTGCGTCTCTCTTTAGTGTGACCTGGTCTCCGGCTGTGTGCGTCTCTCTTCAGTGTCCCCTGGTCTCCAGCTGTGTGCGTCTGTCTTCAGTGTCCCCTGGTCTCCGGCTGTGTGCGTCTGTCTTCAGTGTCCCCTGGTCTCCGGCTGTGTGCGTCTGTCTTCAGTGTCCCCTGGTCTCCGGCTGTGTGCGTCTCTCTTTAGTGTGCCCTGGTCTCCAGCTGTGTGCGTCTCTCTTTAGTGTCCCCTGGTCTCCGGCTGTGTGCTGTGTGCGTCTGTCTTCAGTGTCCCCTGGTCTCCGGCTGTGTGCGTCTGTCTTCAGTGTCCCCTGGTCTCCAGCTGTGTGCGTCTGTCTTCAGTGTCCCCTGGTCTCCGGCTGTGTGCGTCTGTCTTCAGTGTCCCCTGGTCTCCGGCTGTGTGCGTCTCTCTTTAGTGTCCCATGGTCTCCGGCTGTGTGCGTCTCTCTTCAGTGTCCCCTGGTCTCCAGCTGTGTGCGTCTCTCTTTAGTGTCCCCTGGTCTCCGTTGTGTGTGTCTCTCTTTAGTGTCCCCTGGTCTCCGGCTGTGTGCGTCTCTCTTTAGTGTCCCATGGTCTCCGGCTGTGTGCGTCTCTCTTCAGTGTCCCCTGGTCTCCAGCTGTGTGCGTCTCTCTTTAGTGTCCCCTGGTCTCCGTTGTGTGCGTCTCTCTTTAGTGTCCCCTGGTCTCCAGCTGTGTGCGCCTCTCTTTAGTGTCCCCTGGTCTCCAGCTGTGTGCGTCTCTCTTTAGTGTCCCCTGGTCTCCGTTGTGTTGGAGCTTCTTGCAGCGTTTGGTTTCTGCAGCTTTTAGTAAACGCTGCTCATGTTTCCTGAAGCTGCTGAATGTCCTCTAGATGCTGCAGGGGTTGAGGAGCTGCTGCAGGGGTTGAAGAGCTGCTGCAGGGGTTGAGGAGCTGCTGCAGGGGTTGAGGAGCTGCTGCAGGTGTTTCTCCTGATGGAATTGAGTTGGACCGTTGTAGCATGTTTGCAACCCCACTGTACCAAATATTACTAAACCCGCATCTGCAGTAGGAGACACAAAATGTGGGTTAGAAAGCCAGAAATGGCTATAAAAGCACTCGAGCATGTGAACAAGCCTCGCTGGAGATATAACATATAATTACTTGAGAGATAGTACTGCTGCGGAGGCAGGAAACCCTCAGTGGTGAACAACACAAGATGTTTACATACAGCACAGTGACTCTGGGTTTCTACTGTGTGCCATTAAAGCAGCGGGCCCATATTGTGTGTCATCTGCTGTCTGTAATTACCTCCTTTTACACCGTCGTCTTGCCCTCTGTGGATAATGCTCAGCGTCTATAGCAGAAGTGTTTCGTATGAGCAGTTTATATGGAACAGCTGCACTCTGTTTCTACAGGACAGGATAAATAAGTCACGCTAAACACAGGCCTCTCCCCGGTATAATAGCAGGATATTGAAAAGGCCCAGAGCGGTTGTTAAGTCGCGGCGGCACGCTTTGCACCTCGACAGATGACCTTTTGTTAACGGGTTTCATAAGCTCAACATACATGTAGCATCACAACAGCCGTGTGGAAACGCTTCCTCTGTGTTCTGTGTTGCGTACCGGGGTGGGAGGGTACAACTACTAGTTACCTGTAGAGAAGTTTGATCCAGGTAAGTTCACATACTATTTAATGACATGTGGGTTCACCTGCTGAGTTAAAAGTGATCTAAAGACGTGTGAAGTGCTTGAATGTGTGTTAGTGTGATCCTGCTTGTAATGCACATTGGGACAGATGTCCGGGGAAACAGTTACCTGACGTTTAGCACACCTGGCCTCCCCCTCCCATTCAAAACAGCCTCACCTCGCACCTGTGCACCACTGTTGCGTTGACCTCCTAAACTCCCTAACCCCTCGCACCTCTTCCACTTCTACATAAGCTAGAATGACCTTTGACTCCCTGGTGTTTGCATGTGATTTGACACCATTATTCCTGAATTGCCAGCCCCTGAAACCCCCCCCAAAAAATGTTTAATGAACCCATCCAGAGGTGGTGGGGGGGCAGGCGAGCTTTCGGGGCTCATCTGCATCACAGATTAGGGTGCTTAGAGAAAAATCAACCATCCATGATTCATTACATGTTTCCTGCTGAGCCGCCGAGACGGCAACCGTCCTAGCAACAGGAACCTAGCAACAGCAACAACTCTCAGCCAATCGGAAACTTTAAAGCCCGATCAAAATTTAGCCAATGAGAAGGGGAGGGACTGCGGGGAAAGGGTGACGGTGCATTGATGATGTCGCCAGAGTGTGTACATCTGATGTCCATTGGTTCATTTTTGTTGATATTTTCTAAATAAGACGATGCAGTCTTTTGGTGAGGGCTCTGGAGGCTGTTTTTACCACGCCTGATTTCTTTCCAGAATTGTTAGAAATGGAATAAAGAGGGTAGTATGTCTCGGGTCCTCATTTCCTGCATTGGTGGATTTGAGTTAATTCTTCTAATTGTCTAGTTTTAATTCATGGTTTTTTTTGGGGGTTTAGTTTCTTTACGCCAAGAAAGTCTCGACTGTAATGCACTTCAATCAGGAGGGGAGAGTAATTAGATGAATGTATTTGAAGTGATGATAACACACTGCTTCCTTTTTATATTATATCCTACCTGAACATATTGTATTTCTTCCGCAGCCTCAATACTACATAATGAGAAGTGTGTTGATTTACAGCGTCCTCTCAAATGATCCATAAGTGTGGCGTGTTTGTTCGCCTCCTCCGCTGTAATCATGCATCATTATTCAAAAAGCGCCCTGACCGTCGTCTGATGTCAGACGGGCCTGATCTTCACTTCAAAGGGACTCCATCTGTGCTGGTCCAAAATGCTCTGATAATATCTGGAGTGATATCTCTCCGCCCACTCTACAGTACTCTAGCTTTCTCCTGTGAGCAGTATACAGACACAGGGTTCCCATCTCTACGGGGCCGATAGGTGCAAAGGCGTTATAAATGACCCGAGCATTCCATCAGGAGGAACACGCTGCAGCTTCAGAGACCATGCCAACACATCTTCACCATGTCGTATTCTATTTTATTAGGACATACTGTACTAACAAACTATGCTATTTCCGTTTGGATAATTGTTAATGAAAAGGTGCTTTTTAGATAAGGGTCCCAAATGATATAATGCTGTTGATTTTTAAGATAGGGCCTTCATGTCCAAAAGCCCATCTTTTAGATAAGGCTCCCCCCTTGTGTCCAGAACTTTTAGATGAGGGTTGGATAAGGTTATTTCCGGAGCAATTGAAAAATAACGACATGGTCTACTTTGCCCAGATATTGACAAACCACAAAGAACACTCCGTAGAGGTACGGCCTGTTCCTGTCGGTCCAAATATGGCGTAATATACTACGTCGTTTTTTCCAACTTTTCGACATAGTACACTACTTATTTTTGGACATTCCACACACCGTCCCTAACCCCGGCGCAGTCTTCAGTCGCTTTTATTTAGTTTATGTTTTGGGGACATTATCCCACGTCGACAATCCAGAGTCTTGTTTTCGATGTACTGTTGTTTACAGTACACCTTCAGAATGGGGAATACACAGACCCATATGTCTACACACTTTTCACTGCATCTCATTCTGCATGAAAAACGATTCATGCTTCTGTTTTGTTTGGGAAGCCAAAGGTGGAGGTTTAAATCACTCCTTTCTCTACTTCACTAAAAGGACACGGCGGTTTCATCTCTCCTAATCTGCTGAGTGCACTCTTGGAAAAATCTCAGTCCAATTTAGCTCCACCTAAATCCCTGTGTGACAGCTGTTCCTAAATAAATCACACCCAGGTGGCTTTTTGTCTCGCTTTGTGTGTCTCTTTTCTACCTTCAGTGCTGTTAGGCAGCACAATCATTCTGTAAAATGGTTTGAATAAAACCTTTTTCTGTCTTTGACCCGAGCTCTGTATGTATTCTCTCAGCATCTTAAGTCCTGGTGTGCTTTGAGTTCTCTGCAGTGAAGGAAAGCGTGTTTGATATACAACGGATTCATGGGTAATTTCTGCACCAAACCAATTAGGTGCTGCCAATGGAAAAAAACAGTTTCAGGGCTTGTTTGATTTAATCCAATCACAAGCCGTTAGAAATGCAATTACATTTATTAATTTCCACCGCACTTTGCATTTGTCGCGGTCACGACCTCCTGTTTGAACGGCTGCTTCTTTATGACAATAAAAAGGTCGAACAATGAGCCACTTCTCTGCTCTTTGCATGAAATGAATAAAACATGCCTGATGCAAATGGGATGCACCACAGCTGACAAACTGTGCTATAATCAAACAGTTGCCTCAAAAACAGCCTATAGTGTTCATTTGATGCCTTTTAGGTGTTTCTGGGATCGTGCAGATTCTTTGGTTTGTGTTTAACCTCATTTCCCTCCATGGGGCGATGGAACAATCCCCCTTTTGCACCGTAACGCAGTAATGCTCCTCGCTCTTCAGGAGGTACATGTCCTCAAATTGAACGTCAATAGGAGGATTTCACACTCAGAAACAGTTGTGTAATGACTTCAGGAGGAAGAGGAGGGCTGTTAAAAATAAGGCGATGGAGGGAGATGGCCACTGCCTTCGACACTGTGTAATTAAACCCTTAGAGACTACTTTGCTGCATGGGAACAAGGGCCAAATGAGCTGCTGGGTCATGTGTATTCGTTCTGCCCATGAATAATGCAAAACACTGCGGGCTCATTCAGAATATTCTGCTACAGCCGGCCCGTTTCACAGGAAAATCCAGGGTGTTCCGTCCCTGCTGCTGTTCAATAACTGTGTGGAGGAAGAGACGGGGGAAGCTCAGGTGGATTTGCAGGAAAACAAGAATGTGAGGCTTCAAATATGGATAACGTCTTCATTGTTCCTGAAGCTGCGGCACGTTTCTCCTAATGGGAATGTTTTGGATCGTTGGGAGTGCGTTTGAACCTGTTGGCCACCGCACAAATCCACTTAAGATGGTCTGTTTTAGTTCAGAACGTTAGCATCTAGCTCCTTCAGATGATGGTCTGTTTTAGTTCAGAACGTTAGCATCTAGCTCCTTCAGATGATGGTCTGTTTTAGTTCAGAACGTTAGCATCTAGCTCCTTCAGATGATGGTCTGTTTTAGTTCAGAACGTTAGCATCTAGCTCCTTCAGATGATGGTGGAGATCTAAACACAGACGGGATGAAAGAGAACATTGGAAACATTTTAGGATTCACACACTTGTTTTTCTTTAAGCATTTATTGGTAGGAGTCCATAGAAAAATGAACATTTCTCCGACATTTCCACTTCAAGGACGAACAACCTGAAATCCTTTACAAAACCACGTCTACAAGGTTGACGTGTTGCTGACTCCCCTCAGAACAAAGACTCCCACAGAGGCAGAATGTAACACAGAGGGAATAAAAGCTGCTTCGGGTGGAGGAGGAGGTGATGCCAGAGCGTCGATTGTCCGTTCCTTTGCTCGATGGAGTGAACAGAACATGTGCAAAATAAACAGCAGTGCTTTTATTGTCACCTTGTGAGTGTTTGCTTGATGGAAAATGGAGTGCGACGGCGAAGGGGCATCTAGATTTGTTCTGTTATAAAACTCACTGCTCTCACTCTGCATCCCTGTCCTTCCTTGTCTCTATTAGTGCTGCAGATATGTACCTAAAAGGGCCCATAAATGCTGTTAGCCACTCAAAAATCCTAGATTGCCACCAATGATGGCTTGGAAATGTCATTTTTTTGTAGAAACAAAATCCAGACGTCAGGAAACACTCTTTCCCAATCAGAAGCTCACAGCTAACTAATCCTGCTAACAGTGAAGACATATGTTGGTAATAGGGAGGTTTAGTGTCCCAAATTCTTTCTAATAAGCCCCAGTTTTAACATTAAAATGACACAAAAAAGCTCTGAAGAAGTTTTAAATAGAATACAAATACACATAAACTGTTTAGATTTAAAGGTGAAATACTGCTTCTATTGGCTGAAAATGATGGCTATCTTGGAAAATGGGTGCAAAAACTGGGCTCTTTGGTGCTTGTCTCCACTTATTTTCCAGCTATCTGCAGCACTATATTGTAGAAAGGGTGCACTAAATATCTTGACCTTCACTCCTCCTCTACAGTATTTCTGCACAAGGCTCCTCCTATAACTCTCACTCTCTGCACCTGAACTCTTTCCAACACATTATTCTGCAAAAATGAGAAAGCTGAATCCAAAGGGCCCGAACACAAAACATACCAAAGGCTTAGCTACTGGGAAAGTGAGGTCTCTGCAGGCTCATGAACACAGGAGTTATCCTCTGCACTGCAGCTGATACACATGACGGGGGGGCGGTGGGTTCGATGATGCAATGCAACGGTGAGCTAATGCCACGTTACGTTGACGGCACTTCAGCCGATGAATCTGCTTAATAAAACGCACCGAGTCCACCGAACCGAGGGAAGTGTCGAGGAGCTCTTTTCTTTTTGGACTCCGCCTCCTTTAGCCACAGTTTCTTCCTCTTGGAGTCCATGTGTCCTGGAGGAGAAGCAGGAGAGGACTCTTTAAAGTAGAGACACTACATACTGATATACACCTGAACATCAGCAGGAGAGGACTCTTTAAAGTAGAGACACTACATTCTGATATACACCTGAACATCAGCAGGAGAGGACTCTTTAAAGTAGAGACACTACATACTGATATACACCTGAACATCAGCAGGAGAGGACTCTTTAAAGTAGAGACACTACATACTGATATACACCTGAACATCAGCAGGAGAGGACTCTTTAAAGTAGAGACGCTACATACTGATATACACCTGAACATCAGCAGGAGAGGACTCTTTAAAGTAGAGACTCTACATACTGATATACACCTGAACATCAGCAGGAGAGGACTCTTTAAAGTAGAGACTCTACATACTGATATACACCTGAACATCAGCAGGAGAGGACTCTTTAAAGTAGAGACACTACATACTGATATACACCTGAACATCAGCAGGAGAGGACTCTTTAAAGTAGAGACACTACATACTGATATACACCTGAACATCAGCAGGAGAGGACTCTTTAAAGTAGAGACACTACATACTGATATACACCTGAACATCAGCAGGAGAGGACTCTTTAAAGTAGAGACACTACATACTGATATACACCTGAACATCAGCAGGAGAGGACTCTTTAAAGTAGAGACTCTACATACTGATATACACCTGAACATCAGCAGGAGAGGACTCTTTAAAGTAGAGACCCTACATACTGATATACACCTGAACATCAGCAGGAGAGGACTCTTTAAAGTAGAGACTCTACATACTGATATACACCTGAACATCAGCAGGAGAGGACTCTTTAAAGTAGAGACTCTACATACTGATATACACCTGAACATCAGCAGGAGAGGACTCTTTAAAGTAGAGACACTACATACTGATATACACCTGAACATCAGCAGGAGAGGACTCTTTAAAGTAGAGACTCTACATACTGATATACACCTGAACATCAGCAGGAGAGGACTCTTTAAAGTAGAGACTCTACATACTGATATACACCTGAACATCAGCAGGAGAGGACTCTTTAAAGTAGAGACCTGTTATCTCAGACGGAGGGTTAGGGTCTTTGTTTGGCTCTCAGCAGGAAGTCGCCCGCCACATTACAGGTCCCCTCCCTCACTAACGAAGCAGCCATTAGGAAGCATTGAGCCGCTGCGTGCTGCAGATAATTGCTCGGCTTTCTGTGCGAGACTTTGTAACCCGGTGAAGGGAAAACAGAGGGCGACCCCTGACCCCCGGTCGTTAGAGCAGCTGAGAACAGAGCCGCCTAATGAACACCTCGCCGCTCCGTGTTTACAGCTGCCAATCAAACACGCCACTCTCCGTCAGCGGGCTTTGTGGCGCCGTCAGACACAAAGCAGACAATTAGCTGCGCTGCTTAAGGCTCTTTAAAGCAGACCCTGTGTGCTGGTGATTAATCAGCCCAGCAGTGGCAGTGTGTGTTTGTGTGTGTGTGTGTGTGTGTGTGTATGTGTGTGTGTGTGTGTATGTGTATGTGTGTGTGTGTGTGTGTGTGTGTGTGTGTGTTTGTGTGTGTGTGTGTGTGTGTGTGTATGTGTATGTGTGTGTGTGTGTGTGTGTGTGTGTGTGTGTGTGTGTGTGTGTGTGTGTATGTGTGTGTGTGTGTGTGTGTGTGTGTGTGTGTGGGGGGGGGGTATGGAAAGCCGTTTGAGTATTTATTCCATATCCTTGATGTCAGACAGACTTCACTAGTAAGCTCTTTGTTAGACACTTGTTAGACATTTGGTCACACTGGCTTGTCTGACTAGTTCCTACATAAGCCTTATGCCAGGTCCCAACCAGTCAGCGTTCTGATTACCTCGTGGCCCTCTGGACCGTACTAGTGACACCTAAAGTCTTACAAGTTAACAAAAGCTCAGTAAACCAGTTAGAAATAAGCAGGAAATGAGCAAACTAGTCAGTTATTTGCTTCCTTTTTTAGAAATATCCAAAAATCCCTCACTAGTTAAGGCAAAGGGTTCATTAGTTAACTAGCTGAAGTCCCTTTACACATTTCTAGTTAACCAGTAAGGTGAAAAGGAGCTTAACAAGTTACCATTTTGGCCTAAGCTGGTTAACTAGTTAGAGAAAGTGTGTAAAGCTAGTTAACTAGTGAAGTCAAAAGACCTTCCTGCTAGTTAACGAGTAATACCGCCGTGTTGTTGTTATTGTTTGTCTGTTTTTGTTGACAGTGCATGCTTTCTGCTCTCAGGGTCGTACCTCTGGTGAGTCCCAGGCTCTGCAGTCCGTGCTCCTCCTCCTCCTCAGACGGGTTCTGGTTCTGGTTGGAGCTCCTCAGGCAGCGCTGGTGGAGGCCGAGGCCAGGGAGCGCGTTCTGTCTGCGGCGACGAAAGTCTTCCTCTACGGGGTCTTCAGCGGGGACGTCTGGGGGGGGGATCCAGAGTACATTAAGTTCAATATCGAGGGTCTGTACTTCCATTTTTTGCAACTGTGTACTTTTGCTCCTTCAGTCACCGGGCAGATTTGGATTAATGATGTGAAATATGATCAACCCTTAAATCAGACCTGAGTACTTCTACTTGTACTCTTTGAAACCAACATGTATTTATATTGGTTCTGTATCTTCAGACTTCAGACATGACAATAAACGGTCTGAAAGGAAATGACCTCGTTGCCTCCGGCTGTTTGAATAAACTCCATATTGAAGTAAGCAACATGAGGGACAACACAAAAGTTAATAGACCCCCCCCAAGACCCCCGACCACATACTTCCCTCATATTTCACCCGCCTGACTTTATTGTGATTAGTCATGTAAATAAAATGAGATTTGGTTATTCTTCTCTCCAGGTAATTTACATTTATATTGAATTAGTGGCAGGCGGGTGGGGGGGGGGGGGGGGTTATGCTGCGAGATTACAGGCAGATCTCATCGCCATTGTGTTGTGTAATTAAGGCGGTGGAGAGGAGGATGAAGGGGGCCAGATGCTTGCCGGGTCTGAACCTGCTCACATGAAATAGCGCTTTAAAATCCCCAGAGCAGGGCGGCCCTAAACGCACCACGTGCATTAGAGAGTGACACGTTCAGGGTTTCTTTACTTGTATCCTGATTACTTTATCTCGTTACTCCTGGATATATAGCTGCACACCTGTGCACCTGAACGCTCAGGCAGATTGCAAAGCCAAAGGATCAGTGCGACACAGACGTTTCTCTCTCTCCAGGCGTTCAGAGGGAGAGTGTTGTGCAGAAAGCAATCGTCTTTGAATATCTTATTACCACAGGACCTCCAATTTGACCCGAGTCAATTCCCTTTGTCGTGAAAGCTGTTTGGAGTGTGTTAAGGTTGGAATAGGCTGCCGTGAGTGCTTTATTTTCCTGCTGCAAAAACAGGTGATTTATGTTGCTTTAGTCCCAGGCTTCAGAGTTTGCACATCAGCTTCTTTTTTTTTAATTGACCCCCTTTGCAAGGAGAGAGCAGCACCCAGAGGACTCAGGACAATTGGTGGCTTTACTCCCAGAGAAACCACTAATCCCAGCCTACATTCATTTGAGCGTCCAATCAGAGGGAGCTGGATTATAGGCCAACGTGTGTGAGACCCCCAGCTCCTGCACTTTGTTACGTGGGTCAACATTTAGGGTTGTTATGTACGGGGGCCGACAGGTGCAAACGAGCTACAACAACCCAAAACATTTCCATTAGGAGAAACAATCATCTTTACCATCATTCATAAAGTGTCCGGCGGCTGCAGCAGTAACACTGGATTCTGCCAACAGTGAAACCATCTTTCATAACAAGAGGAAACTCTGAGACAGGAAACCACAGTGTGTGTCACATTGGATCAGAAGCGGCTGCACGACTTCATTTCCAGCAGACAATTTCATCCACTTTTATAGGAATTAAACGATGGTTAATCATTTTTGATGATTACAATAAAGGAAATGAAGGTTTTACCTTCTGACATTCAAAAGAGAAATCAAGTTTGCGTGAGTTTATCTTCATTTCTTCATTATTTGTAATTCCTCAAACAGAGATGTCATGATCCTTTGGTGGACGAACAGCGATCCCTAGTGGCCAAGAGGGAGTACTACATGTTCTAATCTTTGAGGACTTAATTAACTATTGATGATGATGTCTAGGCTAACACTGCAGGTAATTGTAATGCATTAAATTGACTAGGTGTTGTTGTACTTATATGTAAGACAACAGAACAATGTGACCTTTGAAAAGAATAAACAAGATATTTAGGATCAGAAATGTGTCCTCAGTGTTTTCCTCTGACAACAGGTTGTTTTTATTTTACTACACTACACATTAATTATAGTATTGTTTATCAAATCAGCTGTTTGCCTAACTATGAAAATAAGAAGCTAATAAAAAGCCATTTATAAATTCCATTTTTGGGTATGCCTTCAGGAAAGAACTACTGCTCTTAAACATGTGTGCATTTTCTGGGTTATAAATGATAGTATGTTAAAAACGTATTGCTATCCTGCTATTAATCCCCATTGTTTAGTAAAGTAACAGTCATCTGTCTTTATGTAACTCTAAGGGACTACAATGACCATTTCATGATAACGTAATACCCGTGTCTGTCCACTAGAGGGCGCTTTGCACCACACATACAGTCCTCTCCTGCAACACCTACACAATTGCGCATGCGCTACACTACATAAACATCTGATGCCAACTTCTGCGTGTAGATCCTAAAATCATTATGATGCAGCTTGTTGCTATCTATTAATGTATAATTAACACACACACACTGGACACTACAGAGGGAGGGAGGACGCTGTCTCAGCAGTACAGACTGGCACAAGGGCTGCAAACCTACCTAGCAACAGGACTGCCAATCAGCACTGGTTTATAAATATATAAACTGAGGGATTTTGGATTTATTCCAAATAGTAAAAGTTGTCACACACACACACACACACACACACCAACACACACACACTTAATGATAAAACTTACCCTGCTTTTGTCTCTCTCCTGAGTCCCCCCCCCCTGACTTGTGTCTCAGAAAAATATGCAGCGAGTCTTGTGTAAATAAATCTAGCCCCGAGCACATTCCTGCAGACACACAGACACACACTCCTCTGTACACAGTGACCTCCGAGTCAACCGCATCATACGCACCACTGGATTCAACGGGTAGAAGCACAGATGTATAATCAGCTAAATGGCATTTTGTTAAAAGGAGCTGTATAAAAGGAAGCATAACTTGGAAACACTGAAGTAAAATACCTCAAAGTGTTCATTAAATACAGTTTGAGTAAATCTAATTAGTGACTTCTTGTAATCTAGACTTAGTGTAACATAACACTTAGATAGCACCTTTTATGCAATTAAAGGTCAATTTTGGGGATTTTTTCCGAGCTGGATTTAAGATGAAAGTCTAAAATACTAAATGAATGTCTAGGCGTTATCTTGGCTGAAAGTCTTCAGGGCGTTTCCTGCCCTATCTGCAGTCCATAGAAACACCCCGATAGGAGGAGCAGAGAAATGAAGGGCGAAGGAGTTCCATTCTCACCTGGTCCATTAAAGTAAAAGCACACCTACCACAGAAACACCTGAGGGTTTCAAGGTGCGTCTCGGCTGAAAACAACATTTACACCATGGATTATTTTAGTGAGTGCACACACACACACACACACACACACACACACACACACACACACACACACACACACACAGTAGAGTTAGAGCCCTGAGTCACTGAACACGTATTAGTGGGTTAAAGTAATGCACACACCGTGAGGAGAGAGGAGAGAGCAGCCACTGTGGTTTCCTTTATTGAGGTTGTGTTGTGAAGCGCGCGCACACACACACACACACACACACACACACACACACACACACACACACACACACACACACACACACACACACACACACACACACACACACACACACACACACACACACAGGGCCATGAGTGGAGATAATAAATTGGGATTTGAACAAAAGCAGTTTGTTTTTGGTTCTCAGATTTCAGACTTCTTTTATCAGAATTTCAATTTGGAAAATTCTGAGATCTGAGGGGAAAAACCTGAACAGTTTTTCCAGAACATTTAGTTTTTTAATCCCAGAATTCTTCAAATGTCTTATTTACCCTCAGAATTCGGACTCAGAATTCATCACTTTTGCTCAGATGTCAATTTTTTTCTTCCGGTGACCCCAACCCTGTTCTGTACACACCTCAGGAAGGGAGAAGCCACTCAAGCCAATAAAAACATCACAAAGACACCGGGTGACTGCAGAAGATTTCCACGAACCTGAAGTTTATTGACCAAATGTGAACTTTTGGTTTTGTGTTTTCTTACAAAGAATGAAAATCTTCCTGTGTGTCCGGAAACAAAGTGAAACTACAAAGCAGCCTCCTGGAATCATGCAAAACACTCTGTGGGTTTCAAATACACAAACACATGTAGGAACAACGCACACGCTATTAATGTATTAATAATCTACGTCATTCATTTTACACACGCGTGAACAGCTTAGCATGTGGCGTTAAAGACATTAGGGCGAAGCGTTCGTTAAATTGGTCTAGAAGTACAGCGTGTTGTTTTCCAGCAACAGAAGGAAAACAACATCCACCCAAAGGAAAAATATAGAGCGCTTTCTAAGAGCTTTGTGCTTACGGCAGAAATAACAAGTACAATTCAATGATTGTAGTAAACATAAATCCACATGGTCCCCCGTCAGAATGGAATAAATACAAAGATACAAACACGTCCGTCGCCTCCTTTAAAGATAAACTAAAATTGTTCTTCTGGAATAAAAAGCAGGAGAGGAGAGACCAAAACAGAGTCACTGGGAGAGTTTCTCCTCCAGGAGTTGGTCACATTTTTCTACTTGTTATCCAGTCTTAGGAGCTGCTCCTTACCATTTACTGTGAGGGACTTTAACTGACCGTCCTCCTCCACCTCCACCCGCTCCTGGCCGTTCTCCACAATCCTGGAACACACAACAACAGAAGAGGAAGAAAAAAAAAGATGACATGAGTGAGTGGTGCAGGAATGAGTCCTGGAGCTGGGAATGGGTTAGCACTTCAGAAAAGGAACCGGGCCTGAAGTAAAATCACAATATTTCCGTACCGCTTCGTAGTAATTTTCCTGCCGTTGATGAACTTGGTGGAGGTCGACACAGATTTGAAGTTACCCATTCCTCCTCCTCCTCCTCCTCCTCCTCCTCCTCCTATTCCTCCTATACCACTGCCTCCAAAAGATGAAGAAGAGAAGGAGGCGAATCCTCCGCCCATGTTTCCAAATGAGCCAAAACCTGCACATAATCAGAAGTCGATTAAAGCAGAAAAGCACGTCAAATCCAGAACCAGGCGGAGGTATTTGGTTGTGTGAACGCACCTGAATCGAACCCTGAGATGCCCGGCCCAAAAGCTGGAAAGCTCCCAAAGCCGAAGAGCGACCCCCCCGTCCTGCCCCGGCTCTGCCCTCTGTGGCGACTGCGACTCTCTCCGAAGTGGTCGTCGAAGGGGTCGTCACCTGGATAGGGATAACAGAGTTTCTAAAGAGGCCCTTTAATGCTTTCTGGGGTGTTCCCTCCCCTAGGGGTTTCAGTGCATGTAAACGGTCTGCATCCTAACCCTAATCTGTCCTGATGAAACCCAGTGGACCTGCTGCTAATTGCACGCCGCAGATCTGGATCACTGGCACCACTTCCTGCAAAAACACTCCTCCTTCAACCTTGAAAGTTCCAGAAAGCTCAGCCTGTTCCCTCAGAGAGAAAGCCTGAAATAAAACCACTGCTGTCCCTGCATTCCTGTCCGTTTCCCTGCAGGGCAGACAGTCAGGGAGGAAGTCCTCTGAGAGACAGGCTCAGGTGTAATGCTTGTGTAAATGACGGGTGTCAACAGAGAGAGGTTTCTGTGAGAAACGTGGAGGCTCTGACAGAATCTCAAAAGACCTGTTGGACACAGAGACTGAAGATTAGATCAGTGAGGAATGTGCCACACCTGACCCTACACAGGGTGTGAAGGCATACTACAGCTGCCTGCAGGTTTCCAATATTCCTTTATTGTATTCTCATTTCATTCAGCAGGGTATTTGACCCTCACGTTACTGATTCATTAACTGGTTTATTCTTATGTTATTAATGACTGTTTGTGTAAGAGAGCTATAGGAATAGGAGCTTCCTCGATATCTATTCATTATTAAGCAGTGTGTATAACCCTTCTCGTCCACTCCCTGGTTTCTGAATGAGCGAGTGCTGTTCTTGGCAGATAAACCCCCCCCCCCCTGAGTGTGTGAGTGACAGATCCACGACACCAGCTGCTGCTCACTGAGACTGGAGGGGAATTCAAAAACACATCTGAACTTTCTCTTTTCCGCGGCGGCCGTCCTAAGAAAGGTCAAAGCAAAACGCTTCTTTATTTAGATCCGATCCGAGGAAAAGCCCCTAAAAATAGAGCTGGAATAAACCCAGACGGGTCCTGTGTCGTGCACATCAAGCGTCATAAAAAGGATGTCCCCCGGTCGAAACAGATCCTGAACTCGGGGCGCAGACAGCCTCGTCATTGGGCTAAAGCAGGCCTTGTTTACTGAAGAAAGTAAACAGCAACAGCTGATCTTCATTGGTATCCATGGTAACAAAGACATGACAACAACCTGATTTAAAAGACCTCCGATTCAACTCCAGTTTCTAAGCACACACACACGCACGCGCACACACACACACACACACACACACACACACACACACACACACACACACACACACACACACACACACACACACACACACACACACACACACACACACACACACACACACACACACACAGCGTTATTACATCTGCTTTTGTTTTAATACGGAAGCTATTTTTGAAAGCATTCCAGTTGAGTGATGTAGACGTTCAAATCCATCCTCCGCCTGCGTCTGAACTCCATATTTAGAGCTACTGCACATGCCTCCAATCAGCTGTACAGCCAAGGCAACACACGAACACACACACGAACACACACACGATCACCCCCCCCCCCAGGTTACTGTAGATAAGGGTTGGAATTATTCTTAAAATAAACTGAAACTGTAAGAACAAAGTTCAGAATTCTGAAACAAAGTCCCAAAATGTGTGAAAAAAGTCAGAATTTTGGGAACAATTTCTGATTTCGTAGCCCTGTCCATGGTCAGGCTGTCTTGGTAGTGAGAAGCCATTATCTTTCTCAGTATACTCCAACAGATCGACAGTATTAGACTTCTGCTCTTTAAAGAGGACATACATCAGTGTGCAAGGTATCTGAATCCATAACAATATTCCATTATGGTTCATATTTTCTTCCAAACTGTAGTGGATAAGAAGTATATACTCTGCTGTGTATATTTCTGACTCTCTCTCAGGACTCTTCCTGCTCTTAAAGAAACATGAAGTTCCATCAGCGCCTCGCCACGATTCAAAATAAGGCCTCACCAAAGAAGTCTGCAAACGGATCTCTGCCGCCGAAGAATTCCCTGAAAACGTCGTCAGGATTACGGAATGTGAAGCCGCTGCCGCCAAAGTGATTATAGTGACCCCCTGCAGGAAGATAACACACAATAAACCACATTTTAATATTAGGGTTTACTGAAGAACTGTGTGAACGGGTTGTCGTTCTGAAAGTGTCTTCACCTCCTCCTCGTTCTCCTCTTCCTCCTCCTGAGAGGCCTTCTTTGCCGTATCTGTCGTAAGTGTTCTTCTTGTCTTCTGTTGAGGATGAAACACAAAGACAAATGAAAAGAAAGAAAACTCTTCCAGCTTTTCTGGTTATTTGCTCAGGTTGCTATCTAGATGTTCAGGTTTGAGGCCATGTGTGATGTTTTTTTGGAGGGATCTGTGATTAAAGCCAGAAATCTGAGAAGAAAACGTCAGGATTTTTTAGAAAAAGGTCAACGAAGAATTGAGGAAAAAAGTCACGATTTTAAGATAAAAAAATGGAGTTCTGACAAAAAGTCAAAACTCTGAGTAGACTAAATCAAAGCCATTAAAGGCGTCAGTGTCTGAAGACGAGCTGATAACAGTTCATCAGACGTCAGAGAGAAAGTCAAACTAAACCCACCTCTCATTAAACCCAAACAACAAAGCCTGCCTCTGTCACCGGCGTGTGTTTTATAACTGCAATCATCATTTCAATAAACCCACAGCTTTCTGTTCCATCTCAAACCTGCTTTAGAGTTCCTGACGCTCACATATTTAATCTTGAAATGACATCCAGTTCTGAGAATCCTTCATTTAAATTATAACTTGGGATTTAAGACAGTATGTTCTAAACACAATGCATCCCATAATGTTCATTCAGAAGTAAAAAGATACCTATACAAAGAATTGATCAATAACATTAATGAATAAATACATGAATTATTTAGGTTTGATTTCCACTTCAGATTCTTAGCATTAGCTGTAAATGTTGAATCATTGATTTGAACAACACTTTCTGGATGCTTACGTGGGTCAGCAGTGCAGTTTCTTGAAGAAATGGGGATTCATTTACCTAAAATGTACTTTAATTGGCTTTTAAGCAACAGGCACTAAAGGATTGAAATGCAGGTAGGACTAAATGCTGTTGGCATTCTGTCTTCTTTCAAAGCATTTCAACCTGAAGAAGATCTGTCTACACCCGTGAACTGTCTGAAGGACTTAGAATAAGAACTGTAAAAGGGAAGAGGTGTCCCGTGTGTCCTCTGTTGTCTTCCAGCCCCTCAAGATTAGGCAGAACATTGAAAAAACCCAAAAGCTTGAGCAACATATTCTGCTCCTCTCCAGAGAGCCTCACCATCGGAGAGAACTTCATACGCCTCGGAAATCTCTTTGAACCTTTTCTCCGCTTCGTCCTTGTTGTCGGGGTTCTTGTCTGGATGCCACTTCAACGCCAATTTTCTGTAACTGAGACCAAAAAACATTCAGATATAGAAAAATATAATGAGTGTGTGTGTGTGTGTGTGTGTGTGTGTGTGTGTGTGTGTGTGTGTGTGTGTGTGTGTGTGTGTGTGTGTCATGTAGATCAGATTAAATTCAAGTACTAGTTTGGAAAATGATTAGACATCCTGTCTTTACAAACACAGTCTTATTTTAGGATGGCAACCATTCACACACACACACACACACACACACACACACACACACACACACACACACACACACACACACACACACACACACACACACACACACACACACACACACACACACACACACACACACACACACACACACACACACACACACACACACACACACACACACACACACACACACACAGTCCTTTCCCTCATCCAAGCAGAAATAACAAAGACAGCCTGAACTTGCTTACACTGCATCAGCTGTGTTTGCCTCTAAGCAACACACACACACACACACACACACACACACACACACACACACACACACACACACACACACACACACACACACACACACACACACACACACACACACACACACACACACACACACACACACACACACACACACACACACACACACACACAGCAGTGAATGCTCTTTGTGGAGCTCCTCTTTGTTGTTACCTGTGACGTCATGGGGCCGTCTAAAGCCCGGTCAAAGGTCAGACTGGGGTCAAACAATGGTGTCTTTGTGGTCTGTATGAGCAGCAGAAGCATTCCTCTTTCTCAGGACAGTATTACACGTCCTCTCTTTAAAGGGGCCCTGTTCTGCAGACCGTTTACGTGCACTAAAAACTATACAACACACAGGAGAGGGAACCGCACAGACAGCTGATAGAACCTCTATTTATAATCCATCCACTGAAGTCAAAAGGAAACCTCAAAGGATGACAGATGTGGTCCTCTGAGGCGAAATGAAAAGCACATTTCTTAGCAATGCATCCAATAGTTCTATGGATATGTTCAGTGGACGGACTGTCCCTGGAAACACGATGCTGGTGCTGCACATAATTCAATCAGAGAAGAGCGCGTCGGGGTCAGAGGCTCGAGATAAGACTTATTGATTGGTTCAGTCCAGATAACATTGACAGCCAGCAATCGAGGGCACAGAGATAACCGGCGCTCAGGGTCTGCTTCCTTTCGTGGCAGGCTGGATCCACTGGTTAAAAGACAAGGTGTCCACTGTGACACACACAGACAACAGACGACTCCTGAAGAGGGAGGGAGTCGTCACACAGCATGGAGATGATAATACCTGGAACTAATCAGTCGGCTACAACCCCTCAACAGTCTGACAGAGAGTTTCTGCTCTTTAAAGACAGGTAACCAAACCAGGAAACTGAAGAGAAACAGAAAGAGGACTCAATGAAAGCCACAAGCCCACCACGGTTTGGTCAACGGTAGAAATAGGACAGTTTCCTCAAACAAAAATGACACTAGTGCCTCTTTCTGCTTCAAAGTTCAGTTTTGAGTGAGTAATTGGAGAGGCCTTATTCTGCTTTTCCCTTTCCTGCACTGTGTTCTATAGCTTTCTGTGCATGTAAAGGGTCTGCAGAGGCTAAAATCCCCTCGGCTCTGGACCTGAACATGAGCAGAATATGTCCTGAAACCCACACCTGTGAGTGAATGTGGTCATCTGTTCAGACTGCAGCGGTGGGTGCGTAGAGAGGAAGGTATTTCAAAGCGAGGTTACAGGAAGAAGAGTGGAAACTTTCTGCACTGCAGTCTCTCTGCTCTGCCTCTCCTCCTGTCAGTTTATCCAGCTCCAGGGGGATATAATTAACCTATTACACCCCTCTGAGTGGGTGACATTCAACCACAACACTGGGGGGGACAAGAGACACTTACGCTTTTTTGATGTCGTCTTGCGATGCATTTTTCTGGACTCCTAACGTCTGGTAGTACTCCAGCATGGTTCTGTGTGAGGAGATAAAGAGGCGTTCTGTTAGGACACGTTGGACCAGATAAAGCCCCACAAACTGTCGCTGAGCGTGGCCGTGTGAGACCAAGAGATACCTCCTCTCCAGGCCCGGGGGGTGCATTAGTGTAAAGGGTTGCAATGTAATCAACTGCACTAAAATAGAGATGCAGGGGGGGGGGGGGGGGGGGGGCTAAGCTAATAGCAGCAAAATTACATAATAAGCAGGTGATCATCCCTCAGCTCGAGGCGCTTACAAGGAAAATGTGTTTGGAAATTTGGATATAGTAATGAAAGACCCTGGAGTTCTTTTTTCATGAGCTAATGTCAAAGTTATGGAGCTTAGCCTCTCAAAAACAAGACGGAACAGGTCCGATGAAAAAGGATCAGAAGATGGGATTTTTATCAATACTGCATGAACACATCGTGCACTTTTTACCAAGTTAGCTATAGTGCCACAGAGACCTGATCCAGAGGGACAGAGAGAGAAGTATTCATGGGGTATGGTGTCACACACTCCTGCAGAAGACACAACCTTTCTCATATTGTTTTTCTTTCTTTAATAAGAGGACCCCCAGCGCCATACTTTCTGCAGTGGGTGGGATTTAAAAGCACAGCATGTCACAAGATTTCTTTCAACGCCTTCACAAGCAGATCAGCCTCTGGGTTTCACATTCAGGAACTCAACAGAGGATCTGTTTCTCCTCCTGGGTTAAAGTGACATAGTTTAACTGTTCATATCTGTGTGCAAGATCTTATTAAACAGGACCGAAAAGGGGAAATTGTGGTTTCTTGTAGGTTATGCTGACCTCAGAGGGCACGTTTTTAATAATAGATAATACTATTATTGCACGTAAAACAATGGTTGGAACATAATCATCAAATCTGCACTTCTCTAAAAGATATGAGAGGATATAAACACACCCTCTCTCTGTATGGACGAAAAACATCTGGCACAAAATGACAACCAAACGCTGGTGAATCACACCCAAAGTTGCCCCAATTTCTAGGTCACTTTCCGCACCTCAACGCTAACAAAAAACCCAGGAATTAGACCTATATTTATCTTTCTAGGACCAGCAGGAACATAAAGGAGCAGCAACACGAAAACTAAGAGCAAATGCCAAGAAAACCCACCATTAATCACCAGCTAGCGAGACAAAAATGATAAACAAACCAGTGAGATCTACTTACACAGGGAGTCCACTGTGTCCTGTTTGTTTGCTATTAATACCCTGTGGCCTTTGCAGTTAGATTGTGTGTGTGTGTGTGTGTGTGTGTGTGGGGGGGGGGGGGGGGGGGGGGGTTGGCATAAGGCAGTGCCAGTGAGAGCCTCCTGGTTAAAACATTGGCACTAAACGCCCTCTTCGGAGGCTTGAGTGTCACAGTAACTCCAAATCTCTGCCTCTTTTCCGTTGAATTCCCCTTTAGCTGATCCCTTTCTTATCAGTAAGAAGGTCCTCTTTTCTGCTACTCCAAATATAGACCATAATCTAAATGCATAAAAGACCCAGAAAAGGATGGAAGTTCTTGCAGTGAGCTGGGGCAAGAGGTGTCATTCTGAGTCTGTAATCATCAGAGGCACACAGCACACAGGAAGCAGATGTAACCCACAGTTTCCTCTGGGTTTTGTCTAAAAGTGAAAACCAGTGTTCATGTTTCTCACTGACCCACTCACCTGCCACCAGTCCCCTGCAGCAGCTGAGAGTTAATGGTAACTGCTAGAACTAGTCTGTGATAGAAACCCATCCCGCTACGTTATGGTCGTGCCCCTTTTTGACGTTAGCCTCTTTAGCATCGCTAGCTTTGCTGAAGAGTTTCCCACTGAAGAGTCCCTATGTTTACATTCTCTGTGGAGGCCTGAAGCCACACATATGTTCTTTTACAGACATCTTTTCTCACAAACATCACGTGCACATGTAAGCGATGTGGTGGCTTAACGCAGTTAACCCAGATCTGATAGATTTGAGCTCCTGCAGCGTAAATAAACTGTGCCTCAGTGTGAGCAACAGATGTGGGTCAGTCAGTCCCATCATGCTTCAGTGAACCAGAGGTGGTGCTAATAAAAGGCAAACCATTATTCAGTTTTAAATCCTCCAGAAACGAGCTCTAGTGGGAGTCAAGGGGGTAATATAGTTTACAAAGACATAGTGCTTCTGGATTATGGCACCATGGAAGGGAAACAGACTGAAAAGCATTCTGTTTAACTTTATTTTCACAATACTTTTATTAAACTGAACGAGTTAAAAGATCTTCATAACATATAGGGAGTTTCCCCATCGAAGTATATTTATAAAGAGGGATTACGGTGGTAAATCGAGGATAAAACCTGTCTCTTTACCACTGCTTTTCCAGAGGTCATTTTACTATAGTACTTATAAATAACACTGCTTTTTTAAACTAGCTTCAATGTCTCGGATGAATTGCCTCATTTTTTTGTGTGTAAATGCTTATGTAAGGCCCTTTGAATTTCCTTTGTGTGTGAAAGGTGCCATAACAGCGAGGACCGTTTGCTGTTAACCCTGTAATTTAACAGCTGGTTGAAATAAAAGCTCAAAACATCTCACGGATTTCAAAGTAAAAAGGTCAGAGGAATCACGGAAAGGACAGTGAAAATGAAACAGGGCAGATTCGTCCCGCTTTTCCAGTGTCTGCTTTAGTGGTTTCGGTTCATTTAATTCTGAGTTTTAAAGAAGACCAGATGGTGTCTTTTTATTATCACACCCCCGCAGCCCACGACCCAGCTTTTTAATGTGGCTTTTAATTGAATTGAATTTATTAAAATTGTATTATTTTTCTTATTTTATTTGAATGTATTTTTATTCAGCCCTGTTTGGACAGACTTCTGTTAGTTTAACACTATTCTTTATGCTAAATATTATTATGAATACACCACTAGAGGAGAATACCAGCAGTGGCTCAGTCAGTAGGGGCTTGGACTCGGAATCGTAGGGGCGCCGGTTCAAGTCCCCGAACAGACCTGAAATATAGAAAGTGGACTGCTACTTGGAGAGGTCCCAGTTCACCTTCTGGGCTCTGCTGTGGTGCCCTTGAGCAAGGCACCGGACACCTCCAATCCCCCCTCCCCATTGCTCCCCGGGCGCTGCACAATAGCTGCCCACTGCTCCTAGTACTAGGATGGGTTAAATGCAGAGGACACATTTCACTGTGTGTGCTCTGCTGTGTGACTAATAAAGAGGGTCTCATCCTCCCATTCTACTTCAATTGTGAGGTTTTATTTTGCAGAGCACCAGCACGCTATCTAAATTGGTTAATTAATTTTGAATGTGGTTCTATTGTAGGGTGCTTGTGGTTATATTAATTAGGAGATAATAAACAGATGCATAATGATAATTAATTTCTGACTAGTCCCAGTCTGAATCAATGTAATAGGATATAGATTAGTACTGGAGGCCAATAAAGTGACTGGAATTTCCCCAACATGACCATTTATAATCTCTGAAGTCTTACTTTACTTTATATGCAAGCAACAGCGTGTCATTATCTGTAGGACATCAGGAAATTGGCTCATAAAAAGGTAAAGCTGTGTTTTAAGAGATTACCATCTGCCCGGCAACAGACAAAGCAGCTCCAGTTTAACTCTTGGTTTTAATTAGATCTCTTGTCCTGCCCAATCTTTTCCTACAGAGCTTTGATTTTTGCAAGCCCAGCCTCAATATATCTGAGATTTAACAAGCTTTCAACAAAAGCCAGTAGGTCTCTCAATGTTTAAAAACCTCTCCAAAATCACTACAAATCTGACGTTAACAAGACAAGAGGAACGGAAACCAAAGCCTAACACAGCTGACCCAACCAAGGCACAGGAGGCAGTTAACACACTAACAAGGTGTGCACATTGATTTATAGCCATATCCAAACTGGGATTTTATACAGGGAACCATTTATAAATGTGAACAAAAATGTTTAAATGGATGTGATTCATTTATAAGATGTGGGTCATTTATACACCAGGAAATTAAGACTGTGTTTTTGAGTTGACAGTGGACGACGCCATGTTTGTTTATTTGTGTTGTCTTGACCTGCTTCTGGAAACCATAAGTGTAAACTAGCCTACAGTGAGGAAGATGCAAACAGAAACTGCACTTTCTAGAAGCTTCCATCCACAAAGTGTGGGAAACACCACAGACAGACTCAAGGTTTTGACAGTTAGTATGAGGACATTAATAATTATAACAGCCAGAAAAGTTACATCACAAGAGAAAACATCTCCAACAATACTTGAATATTGCTCTGGTAGTCTCGTACTCATGTTGGCTAGGGAGAGGAAACATAAAACTATCTTTAGATCTTATATTTTCCATTTTATGGTTGACATATGTTCCTTAAATTACCATAAAACCAACAGCTAAGGAAGGGGTTCCTAAAGCTAGCATTAGAGCTAACTGTTGCTACGTTACCACATTTTAGGTTATGAAAGCTAGCTAAAGCGACAAAATATAAGCACTAAAATATTATTTTAAACTCGTAATTTTGTTTTTTGTTCATCTTTTTTTGATTGTATGCATTCTGAGGCTTTAGGACTGGATGTAAATGATTGGCTTTTCTCAAAAATGGTTGATTTACCGAATTGTTAAGCCGTTAAATTAATGAAACATTAAATGCAAACGATGTTTTTTCTGGGAAGCCATGTAGCTTGTGGATGCCGTTTTAAAAATAATAAGTAAATCAACGTTGGCGGGGATTTAAATCTGGTCTGTCAGCAAAATAAAAATCTACATATTTGTTAAAAATATATATACATTTTAATTAATAAAAACCGATTATAGCCGATGTTAGCCGAAGATAGCCGATGATTTCCGAGGACGTCAGGTTGCGACACACAGCATCCCCAAAAGTAATCGAGCGTAACACGGTAAACAAACACCTCCCACGGTGTTTTAATGAATTACATCTCTAATGACATGTACTCACACACACACCGTGAAGTTTGGATAAGAAATGCTCACCTGTTTTAGAGAAATGTCCGCTCAAAGCGCCTCTCTCTCGACCCTTTCTCCCTCTGTCTCTTCGCCTGAGTGAGAATCTGTTCCCGCTGGTGGCCGCTGGTGGGGTTGCCAGATCTCGCGAGAGAAACAGCCAGATCTGGTGGGAGAGTTCAACCAACCAGGTGTGAGGAAGCGGGAACCAAGTCAGAAATAATGAATAAATTAGTAGTTATTTAATTTTTTAGAGAAGTTGAATAAACACTTACTTTATGATTCTCTTATCTATCATTTTTTTCTGTTGTCTTTTATTTGTTTCGTGATTTTCTTTTACTTATTCATTTTCTTTTCTTTTATTTCGTTTTTCTGAATTTTTCTGAATTGTTTATTATTTTCCTCATTCACTTTACTTTTGTTTTTATACCTCATTTTTTTTTGTAATATTAATATCATAATTAATCCATTTCAACATTGTGAACAAAACCAATTGACCAACATAATTAATCAAACAAATATCGAGCTTTTATTATTTATTTTATTGTTATATGGTGAAAGTTTTGGCTCACACTGTGCACCTGTGTTATTTTGTAACCTTCTTAGACTAAAAATATAAGAAAAATAAGACATGAAATCCCAAACATACAACTAGAGTTTAAATGCAAGCCTAAACTCACGAATAACAATAATTTATAATCGATTGTACAGCAAACAATCCCATTGCTGCGTTAAAAAAGCGGACCTGGCAACCCGATGCCAACCAGCTCATTAAAATAACCATGCTGCGTTCACGTGCAGTCGGAGTGACCACTTGGGTGGGTAGAGAGGAGACCCTTCAAACCAATGTGTTATTTATCATTTTTACTGACAAACTGACACTAAAACGAACATGTTAAAGGTTAATTGGTTTTGCTGGGACCATAACTAGCACTATGGCGTCACCAGTGAAGACAGAGCTTCCAGAATGTTCCAGAACTTTAATGATGCATTCAGAGTATTTAAGAATAATCTGGTTTTTAGTGCTCTGGTTTTAAACCCCCCTACAATAACTGGTGAGAGAATTTGGGGAGAACCAGATTACATGATAAATGACCTGTATTCCCTTGCCGTTACATAAGTATAGACGTAGTAAAGCAAGTCCGACTTTTCGTTAATCTGTCTAAATTGATTTTTCTATTTTATTTCATTTGATTGGCTTTTACTGTTCTTCCTGAGTTTGTATTCCATTACAGTTACAAAATTATAGATATAGATATATAGAACAATGGGGATTACTAGCACTATTTCAATAAAGATCATATACTGGAATACATTTCTAAAGAAAGAATAGTATTTTCTGCACACGTGATAATGGATATCAAACAAAAAAAGGAATATCTGCTCATAACATTTCAGTAATATGTATTCTAGAATTGCAGACAAGGATCCATCTGGTTATTAAAATGTAAGATATTACTTGCAGGTGTGTGAACTACTGACTGAAAGCAATTGGTTGTCAGAGTCAATTCCAGCATGAAAGGGGCTTTTCTGAAACCAATCGAGCTTTTCACGAAGTGCCCTTGAACGCACCATGCCTGTGAGCGTTTCACTGAGCTGCTCACAAATCCATGTTAAAACTCAGAAGTACAAAAAGCTGACTTGATTTATGTTTATAATTATATAGTGTGCATTAACTGAGACATAGGGCCTTTGGTATTCTTTAAAACATAGTTTATTTATTGGAGTTTCTGTCTGTTTAGGAAACCAGATGAATGTCTTTCTGCGCCACCTGTCGTGCAGCGTGGGAAACAGGTGACCTATGACTGTTTTAATTACCATCCTGGCATACATTAGGAATAGCTAGGGATTATCCATTTTGAAAAGATGAGTCATGAGCATGTCTTTTAGTGATTGTGTGACTGTAAAGGGCCCAGGTATTACTAATATTAACCATCTAAAGCTCCATGGCCCTAATGCTGTATTCTTTTTATTTTACTGGGACACTCAAATAAAGGAGAACCACCATTAATGCACCATCAAAACCATAACAACCCAGTTCACAGGCTGCCCTTTGCAGAGGATGCACTTTTAAATGCCCACTTTTCTGAGCACGTTTGGCTGCTGATCTTAAGTGCTATACAATACATTTTATTCTTGTATTAATATAACTTTTAACAGTGTCCAAACATTAGAGGTTTAACCAGGCAGAAACATATGTGTCCAAATGAATGCATGGCAGGAATGTGCTCCCATGTTTTCAGCTCAAAAGGCAGGGAAGGACACAGAGGATCAGGGCAAAAAGATAAAGTATGCATGCTGAACTCATCATAACCCAGAGGAGCAGAACGAGGCAGGGCAGGTTATTGCAGTTTTGAACCGAATCGAGGCTGAAATTACAGACTGGCATTGATTTTAAATTGAAAATGAAGGTCGTTGGTGCCGTTAAAGCCGTTCCGAGGCTCTTGCCAGCAAAGGATACCCAATGAAAATGACAGATGGCTATTAATTATCCCGGACATTATGGCCAGTCAGTATCTAATTAGACTCATTGAGCGGGAGGAATCACAGCACTAGATATCAGGTCATTTTTTATCATGCAGTCGATAGCTTTCTCTAAACCACGCAGACTTTTATACGCTTTTCTTTGATTGCTATGACTGCAGGATGAGGACAGGCAGATGTGTGTTACCCAGGAATAAGGTTGGCCCACTCCCTGTTCATGTCTGGACAGGCAGAGTGCACTCAAAGCACAGCACTGTTACACAAACTGCTGCAACGTGCTGCTGTACACCAAAATAATGCACCTACAATCAGTCTGAAATCTTGAAGAGGATATTCTGCTCATTTTCAGGTTGATATTTGTATTCTTTGCCTCTAACGGGACGAAAAGTCACATTTGTGTTACTTTGCAGCCTGCATACTGAATCAATACCTCATATTTTATAGGTTTCCAGGGGTCCCCAGTGATAAGCTGCAGTTCAGCAATTATTAAAAGAAGAATAAGAGACAGATTTTGCATAGTGTCTCCAAAATGCAAAATCACACACCTACAAAATGCAAAATCTGCGTCCTGCAGTACCACTGAGTGGCCACCAGATGGCCCCACAATCCTGAGAGACATTTGGATGCAGCTCTGAATGTGATCCTGACAGAACCAGGTATGATTAACCTGCTCCCATGTTGCACACACACTGGTTTAAGGCTCAGGCTCACACAGGATAGCACTTTTGGAATTATCTCCACAATCCTGCAGCAAAGACCAACAAGCCTAAAAGCTTTGATTAGCTCTTAAAACCGCCCGGCTCAAAGTATGCCGGGCACTGAGGATGATTCATAACGGCCTGCATTAACTGTGTCAGTTACAATCCATCACGCCGTAATATTTTTTAATAAATCTCTCAGTAATTGAGATGAATCCCTCATTTCAATGACAAGTCCGCTTTTTAAGACCCAATTATCACTTTGAGTTCCCTGGCCCAGTGAGAGCGAGGGGGGTTTGAGGCAGTGAAGTTGGCTGTTTCAGCAAAGAGGAGGAGGAGGAGGAGGAGGAGGAGGAGGAGGAGGAGGAGGAAGAGGAAGAGGAAGAGGAGGATGCAAACATGGATTCAGTCCAAAGAGGGATGGATTTGTCCCCGGGCTGCATCAGAGGGCAGGTGGATTTACGACGGAGAATCTTAATTTGTGCTCGGCCCGATAATGCATCTGCAGGATCTGCTCAGTGTTTCTTAACTGGATGTTTCTATAATTATATGTCAGAGGCCATAAAACTCCAGGGAGGAGATTTCCCCCACAAAGCACTTGTTTTACGTCCCTTCTCATTACTGTAAATTACAAGAAAGAGACTTAAATGCAAAAAAGAAAAGTGGATTTATTCGTTTCCATACACTCTTTTTCTCTGCACCCTGTCGTAAGCCTTACCCCACGGATCACCACCGAGGCCCCCGCTCAAAAGAAAAACTGTACAAATACTGAATAAATGAATAATACAAGAGTAAACATATACATATTCACAAATCCATAATCATAGAACCATTTCCCCCCCAAATTTAGTCCAGCAGGATGAGCCACTGCACGCGTTCGGTACGTTTATCGCAATATGAATCGTGGATAAACCTGAAGAAGCCCCTCCTCTTTTCAATAAGACGCCACTGGATCTTTGGTGAGCGATAACTGCCAGAGAGCGGCGGCGCCTGTTTCCGTTTTAACTTCATCGTTTCCGAGGCGTGATTAAACATTTAAATTACTTAAAAGGATAAAAAAAAGGCTTCCCTCCTGTTCTTCTGCTTCAGTGTGCAGGTGATCACGTCCTCCGCTTGGCACGCACACACACTCACACACACACAGAGTAAATCAGGCAGGTCAGTGCATCACGTTTGCTTCCCCTACGCTCGCTTTTTTTTTTTAACTCCCGTCTGAAGTGTCTGTTTTTCTCAGCTCAGCTCGAACCCGGCGGAGGACTCGATGGCGTACAGCAGCTTGTTCCTCATCAGGTTCTGGTCGCAGAACTCGGGCAGCTTCAGCAGGTTCATGCAGGTGCTGGCGGTGGGCAGGCGCTCCAGGTCGTTGCCTCCGTTGTGGATGCAGAAAGCCGGGTACAGCTCCTGTGTGGGGGGGGGGGGGACGTTAGGTGTTAATATCGGGAAGCTTATACCCCAACCCTAACCCTGCTAAACTGGATCATTAACGAACAGAGGCACAGAGACAGATTGGACCAGCAATGAGACGGGGTGTCCAGAGCAATGACTGTGGGGGATGAATGCTAAAAGACAGACATTAAGCTGATAGGTGGAAGTATAAATGCAGGTTGGTGTTTGAAAGGCACTGAGTGGGAGGCCGACCCTTGGATGGGAATGATCATTTCATGTTGTCCATCTGGGATTGTTTAAATCAAACATCAGGCCACGGTTCCATCAGCGCTCATTCTCTGTTTTAAAGTTAGCATCCGATTAAATGGCTCTTCGGGGGCTCGGCCGTAACGACCCCTATTTTTCTGACAATTACCGTATTAAACTATCATTGCTTCTTGAGAAAGTGCCATTAGCTCGGCCATCATTCTGGGGAAATGCAGAGTTTTCATCATCTTTTTTAAATGGCTTCTCCTGACAGAGCCATTCCTCCTCTAATGAATCCTGGGCTGTTTCCACGACAGCTAATTAAGGCTTCGCTGGCTCAGGCGGAAGGCCGGGTCAGGAGGCCGACTCCCCCACGAATTACCGCCCTCTCCGGCCTGAAGAGGAGACACGAGGGAGGCGGGGTGGACGTCCACACACTGGCCAAAGTCAAATTGATTAAATATGAGAGAAGAGGAACTGAGACGCTTTTTAAGGAGAGTTTTGTTCCTTCTCTCTGCGGCAGAACTGCAATTAGCTTGTCCTAACTAATGACAGTCATAAAGAGTACTAAAACCAATCATACGATGATTACAGCTTCTGGTTAGGACACATAAAATACTCCCTAATGGCCCCGAGCAACACTTGCTGCTTCTTTTTCCCCAGATCTCAAACTGTCTAAGTGTCCCACAAATCAAGTCAGGGAGCAGGTAGAAACGGCGTCCAATTAGGAAATCATTTCATGGAGAGGAGTGGCAATGATTCAGCGCTGATAGGAAATAATGTTCTGAAGATAGAGCTCATGTAACAGCTGCTTCCTGCCGTGTCACACAGGAGGCAGGGGTTTAAAAGTTCAGCCTGCGACCGAGTTCACAGTGGGATGTTTGTTGCAGACCATTTACCTGCACCAATATAACACACATCCATCCTCACCTTGAAGCCCAGCAGCGGGGGTCTGGAGCAGCTGGTGACGAACCTCAGCAGCTTGCGCTTCTCCTCGTCTGTGAATCCCTCCACCACCTCCCAGAAAGTCGTGATCACGGGGTGGGTCGCCGTGTACCCGCCTGACGGAGAGGAAGTTGCATTATGGGAAATGTAAGATTAAGTTATAATACTTTAAGATCTAGTGTGGTAGGTTTTTGGAGCATATTAGGGTATACAAGTCAGAAAAAGTTGCCTCTTTTGCTTTTATTTTGACAACTTTTGGCTCTTTATTCCACATCTTTATGGAAGTTCAATATTGTATTGCTTGGATAAACCTATAATGGTCTATTGGCATCACAGTAAGTTGAAATACTTCAGCTACTAAAATAAGGTAATAAAAAAGGGAAATTCAGGTGTCAACCAGCACCAGGAACAGGAGTAAAACACTGGGTAGCCCAGGTAAGAATTTACACAGGTATAAATGAATATTTTCAATTATTACAGAATTGAGTGAAGCTGTTACCTGAGTAGTTTGTGAAGTTCTTCAGGTCGTCGAGACAGATTGGCACATGAGCTCCAGATATCAGCACCTGTGGAAACAAAAGACTCCTGAGTTGATGTCTCAGATGCACGGGACAGTTTCTTATTCTTTGTGGACAGCGTACCTGGATCTCCTGCTGATCGAACATGCGCAGCCACTCCAGGTTGACCACGTTGGCGAGGCCCTGCCTGAAGGCCAGGCAGTGGGGCCGGATCTGCTTGTTGAGCCGGTAGTCGGCCACCAGGTGGATGTAGGCGATCCGGTTCGCCGTGGTCACCGGGATGTCTTTGCCGCCCATCTTCAGCTCCACTACCTGGGACAGAAGACGCCATGCATTTAGAAGTTTCCCCATCTGTCTAAAAGTGCACCTGAACCTGCTGTTCTTTGTACTCAGCTCACACAACCTCTTCATTATGCAGTTCATGTCACGCAATTCATTGAAAGAGAGACAGTTGATTGTGCCAGGTGGATTTAATCCAATCAAAGGAAGGTCATTAAAATGCACTCTGATTAAAAAGGTACAGCTCGTATGTGTGTGTGTGTGTGTGTGTGTGTGTGTGTGTGTGTGTGTGTGTGTGTGTGTGTGTGTGTGTGTGTGTGTGTGTGTGTGTGTGTGTGTGTGTGTGTGTGTGTGTGTGTGTGTGTGTGTGTGTGTCACTGTTCCTAAATATAGTGTGAACATCTGGTCCAATTTCATTTGGCCTCTACTTCTCTTTTCATTAGCTTTAGAGCAGTTAGCATTCATAAAGCTACGTGCAGGACGCCGTCAGAGCAGCAACAGGAGGACTAAATACTAACTGGTGCATTAAATATGATCTATTGTGTGTGTTTTAAATATTTAATAATCACTTCTACGACTAAATGTAGGCGCAAATCTGCTTTTGATCTCTTTCATTCCTATTTTCTACTATAAATCCCCAAATTTCTGGTATTTATTTCATTGCAAAGCAACATGATAGAGCTTCCAGGTATGCTAGTAAGAAAATACTGATGCTTACTGTTATAATTATAGTTATTATTCATTTCCATTACCCACTCTTTTTATCCTGCACAATTACGGCTATAATTACTTAAATAATGCATATTTTTAATTCGTGCTATGCTACAGTAATGCTAATGCACAAGTTAAGGTTGCAAAATATTTTTTAAATAGCATAAATTAAGCAAAATACAATATGTAATGCAAAATAAAGAATACACAGGCATAAATAAAGAGAAATTAAACCAAAATATTGCATTTTAAAGTCAAATGTATCATTAGGCTCAAATGACGTCTTTAGCTCTTATCAAACACTTGTTTGGTGTGTGTCAATGATCATAACACACCCTCAAAGCATGGTTTCAAGAAGGCTTCTGATGTAAATGCATTATAAGTAAGGTGTTTGATGCACGGACAGGTAATCCCCCCCCCTCCACAGTGTGCTAATGTAAGAGAATTACTGTCCTTATCTCGCTTGCTCTGGTTATCTCAGAGGGCGAATGTGGGGCAGTCTGCTCCCGCCTGTGTGCCTAATCTCTCGCAAATTGTTTTCCCTCTCGTGTTTGCGGAGGACAGGGAGGGCTGCATCGAACCCGGAGCGTTGTTTGAGAAGAGCTAATAAGACGTGTTGGAGCAAACAGCGGCTCCGGGGATAATGCGGGGTCTGAGAACAGGTGACTCGACGGGTTGCCGGGCGGATTGCCACTCCGCAGCCTTGAGCTTTAGAGAGGACGTGCTCAGGAGCGACTCGCTGCTTCTGTCAGGCGTGTTTGAGATTGTCAACAGAGCTCACGGCGGCAGAGGGAGCGTGCTTTATCTCTCCGAGTGGCACGTCGAGCGGGAAATGAATTATTAACGGGCGGCAGGAACAGAGATGGGGAAATAAAGGCAACCTCAACACCTATTTCAGCCACATTAAGAAGTGCTGCTTATCAAACCACGTCTCGGGTTACCTGAGCTTCTCCCAAGTCGTTGTTGACGATGGTGAAGTTGAGGCCCAGCTCCTCCACGTCGCCCTCGTAGCTCTTGAGGAAGAGCAGGTTGCGGTACATCTCCGGGTCCAGCGAGGCCAGGTGGTGGATGTCCACCTCGGCGCTCGTCCCCAGGAGTTTGGAGAGGAAGAAGCCGGCGAAAGGCAGCTCCACCAGCATGTTCTCGTACAGCGCCTGCAGGGGAGGAAGCATGGCTGTTAGCTGAAGAAAACATGATGATTAGATAGCCGAGATAACTGAATGTTGTGGAGGAAAAACACCAGGTGGATTCAGGTGCCGCTCATTAGGATTTATCCAATACTTATTACAGGTAAACTATAGAAATCCTCCCTCTTTTGGGCTTCTTTTAGAGCCTCAGATCAGCTTTAAATCCTGTCATATTTCTTAATATGGTGTCTATTGCAATCACAGTGACATGATCCTCTTACGCTCTTACTGTTGAGTGTAGCATTGCTCAACACCTGTGACACTGATACCTATTTTAGTCTAGATTACTTGCATTATAAGAGGAATCAAGTGATGAAAGGGTACATCTAGTCCCATCCGAGTGACTGAATGCAAAACACAATCCATCTCAAACCCACCGGCTGCGCGTTGAAACTTTATAATGTCAAGTCTCACCTTGACCTCCGATGCCATTAAGCACCAGAGCCGGGCAGGTGACTCATAAAAACCCAAAGCTAATGTACTGGAATAGTCAGGAAAAAAAAGAGCCAGGCTGCAGGCATTAAAATATACAGGTCCGTATAAATGATAGTGCTAAAAACCCTGACCGCATCAGCGAAATGGATTATAAATCTAGAGGATTTCCATAATGCATGCATCTTAAACACACACGCAGGGCGCATAAATCACCGCTGTTTTTCTAAACACAGGTTAATTGCGCAACTTCAAACATTGTCTATTTTTTATGCAGAATAATCCACTTAGTATTTCTCCCGCGGCCGCAGACCATATGCTCCGCCTGGCCCCTTGAAGCCTATCAATAACACTTATGCCGGGAAGAGGCAGCGATAAGTATATGGGAGAAACCTGTGGCCTTATTTTTTCCACGCCACTTGCTTTATTTATGGGTGTTTATTGCCAGAAATTGTGCCAAAATGACTCGAGGGGGGCTGGAGAGAATTAATTATTATGGCCCGGGCCTTTTTTAATATAAGTGAGTGCAGTGGCAAAGCAATTAAAGCGGATCCCGGCACCGTCAGGTGGAAGAACCGCCGGCTCCGCTGCAGGTGCGTTCTGCTAGCTGCCAAACGCACGGCTTAATTTACAGCATTAAGAATCAATAAAATTATAATGCCTTTAAGACGCACCTCTATTAATAAGGAGGAGGAGGAGGAGGAGGAGGAGGAGGAGGGGGAGGAAAAACTTTCACAGTTGACGGAGTTTAGAGGCCATTGCTAACGAGGCATGAACGCTCATATTACACAACGATACGCGTGATTTGGTTAAAAAAAAAACACATGTCAGGAATCACACAGATAAATGATCCTTTCATGCTAAAGCCAGAAACACCATCTGAGGCTTAAATCTCGCAGCCTGTCAGCGGCTCGGACGGCTGAGGAAGAAGGATGACGGCCGGCCTGATGTCCAATCCCATTTCAGTGAGTACCCCAGACAAGCCGCTCCCGCCTGTAATACATCACCCCCACAACAATGGCACGCCTCGGACATTAATTAACTATATTAATCTCCCGTGTCCTTTGAGCCGCAGTGTGCACCCGCAGTGATGCAATCCCAATCCATATAAAAAGGGGGCTGCCTTTTATCCCCGCACTAAACAAATATCAATACGCCGCTCAAGTGGCCACTCAAACGTCCATTTTTATGGAGAAAGGGGAACTTAAGGAAGGGTTAATTGAAAGTCAAATTCAAATTAATTTCCCCTCGCCTAATTGCCTGAACCATTAGCTATTGAGAGAGAGAGTGGGGAGGGCGTCTGATTGATCGCTTCTCACTTGTGAAGAATACAGAGAAGAAGAAGAGGAGGAGCTCTGATAAGTGGACCGGACCGTCTTGAGGAGAACCTGGACTGTAAAACAGATCAAAATGCTATTACCACATGCTCTGACCGCTTATTTATGTCCCGTCTGTGCGGCCCCGCTGATTTAGTGCCGGCCAAATGCAATCACCACACAAACAAGAGGTAGGAATCATCGGCTAATGGAAGCCCTAATTGAGAGGCGACCGCTTGTCATGAGGTAATTCTTCTCCGAGTTGAGATGATAGCCGCGGCGGTGGAAAAAAAAAAGGCATCTTGATAAACAATCGCTAGCACATGCATTAAGGATGATTTAGAAACATTAGGCTCTAATAAATAGTGCCTTAGAAGAAGTGAGGCGACAGGAAAACAATGCCGTCAACAGATTATGCTAAGGGCTAATTAAAGGAAACCAAAGCTTGCATCAGAGGCGGGTTAAAGCTCGGACCCCGGGGGAAACAAATGACGGCAATCCCTCCGAACATCGTCAGCTGCTGGAACACAACAACCTCTCAGTGTGCAGCCGTGACATTGACTGCTATTGATCTGCATTGACCAGTCTGTGACAAGGCTCACCTTTCCGAGGATCCGGCCCAGGAAGTAGTAGTGTCTGGTGAAGTACTCTCCGATCAGCATCTCCGCAGCGGGGTTGGAGTACAGCAGGCCCTCGTTGGTGGTCTTGAAGAAGCCCTGGTTGGGGTTGAAGCCGGATTTGAGGAGCTCGTTGAGGAACTCCCGGAAGATGCCACCCCCATCGATGCCGGCCTCGTCCAGACCGTGAGCGTTCAGCAGGTGGACTCTGATCCTCTTCTTCAGGTCGGGTTCTAAGGAAGAAGACACACAAGGAGCATTAACGTTAGCCGCCTTTGGCTTAGCGGTGGTGACGTGAAGTCATGTGACCGTGCTGTAGTTCCTCTATAGCCCAACATTAGCCTCCTTTAGCTTAGCGGTGGTGAAGTGAAGTCATGTGACCGTGCTGTAGTTCCTCTATAGCCCAACATTAGCCTCCTTTAGCTTAGCGGTGGAGACGTGAAGTCATGTGACCGTGCTGTAGTTCCTTTATAGCCCAACGTTAGCCTCCTTTAGCTTAGCGGTGGTGACGTGAAGTCATGTGACCGTGCTGTAGTTCCTTTATAGCCCAACATTAGCCTCCTTTAGCTTAGCGGTGGTGACGTGAAGTCATGTGACCGTGCTGTAGTTCCTCTATAGCCCAACATTAGCCCGATACCTTGAATATTTAGCATCATCTAAAACCATTTGATACATTTTATTATTATTTCTTATATTTTATTTTAGTCCTTTAGGCACAAAAAACCGTTAATATTTCAATTTCAGAGAGTTATGCATATTATTCACAATTTAGGCAAGCTGCAACAGCTGCAAAAAAATATCTGAACTTTTGATGAATCACCTGATTATTCCTGGAAATCTAATGTAAATATATAAAACCAATACCATTTACATTTACCGCCGTTTTTATCCCAACAAACATTTTGCAAGAAAGCACTTCCTCCTGACCCGCAGAATATTCAAATCAAATCCTATAAAAGGTCATCTTTCAGAATAATTAATGTGCGGCGATAAATCAGAGCGGCCATAACTTACAGACACATAAATGATATAGATCATGTCTTCGGCCCGGGGGTCTCCCACTACTCTTTTTAATCAGATTGCCCCACACCGGAGTGCCCTTTCAAATTTAAAACACAAAAGAGGTGACTTAAAATAATTGATTCTGCTTTTATGTGGTCCATTATAATAATCGCAAAGCACGATTATGGTTTTCCCGAAAGTCAATACCGCACACGAGGAGACCTTCATCTTTAATCCCACCCTGCACCATCCGGACTCCTCTAATGTTTGTACCGTTTTCCGGAGAAAGCTTATCGTAGGCGTCTTCGTAGATGTAGTTTCGTCGGATGGTGACGCTGATGCCGTCGGGGAACGGGCCGTCCCCCTGCACGTCCCGCTTGTCGGCATAGATTAACCTCTGGAAGATCTACAGGACACATGTGAGCCCCGAGGCAGGGTCAGTGACACATCCTCTAGTATAAATTCTATCATCTGAGCTTCATATTTTATGTCTTTTTTTGGAAGATTAGAGCAAAAGGAAGTTGGGAAAATAGGTTTTTAAAAGCAAAAAATCAGACTGGCGATCAATACAAGCACTAAAAAGCAGTAAAGAATGTAATCAAACGCAGCTGTCAGACAGAAAACCTTTAACCTTCATTAAAATATTCGACTTATGACACCATAATCCTGATTTTCCCCACCATCATTTGGGTTTATTTTGACAAAAGCAATCATTATTTGCCCATTAGCACACCTGATGACACCTTTTAATACTTTAAAAACGAACTAACATACCATAATTGAACTGTGGACTAATATACTACACAGATGGATGTCACACGGCTTGAAAGCAGCACCATGATGGATAAAAGTAGCACTGATCCACTTGCAAAATGGGATTGGTGGTGTATAATGCTGTATATTACGCTGCAGCATAATCACATTTGTGTGTTTGAGTTACAGAGGTGCGTTACCTTGACTCGCTCCTCAAAGGGAACCACGAACGGCAGCTCTGTGAGGATGGCCAGATGTCTCTCTTCAGACACAGACAGCTGAGGAGGCTCCAAACCAACTGCAGGGAGAGACACAAGTCAATACATTTCTCTCTCCGACACCAATTATTTTTTTATATATAGAAAAAGGGTCACAAGGCAAACTTCTGGTCCTTATCACTGCCTAAAGACTGGCCAATCAGAGCAGGCTGGGCTCTGGTTTCAGACAGAGGGTGAAAACAGGCAGTAGGAGAAACATAAAGAGCTCTCTGAACATTAAAGCATGGAGACCAGTAGAGACGCTGCTGGGACATGTCTCCTCCACACAGCCTGGTAGTAGGGTACGGTGTGACAGCATCATTACCTCTCTCCCTGCTCTCTAAGTAAGATCCTTTAATTGACCCACTGAGAGCGGCCCTCCCACCTGCCAGGCTTCATCCATTAAGCTGATGTTTGTCCAGTATTAAAAAGAAAATGCCCCAATGGCTAAACCGCTCTTCACTTTGCACCCACTGCAGCTCAATTATTCTGCTCAATTAGTCAATCTGATCTGTATTTTCCCCATCAGGTTTCCATCTTTGGGGAGAAATATGGCCCCGGAGTGGTCAATACGTTGCTCATTCATCAGCCGGGGGCCTGTCCATTTAAGGAAATGAGAAAAGGCCGGGGACACACACACACACACACACACACACACACACAATGTGGCTGGGTTCATCAGGTACTTTCACTCTAATTGGATTTATCCCATACAGCGTGTGAGTGGGATCGGGCAGATCATACACACATTGTTATCAGCTTGTTTTCACACCACACACAGAAGCTCAGTGAGGATGGTGAAGCCCGGCCTGCGTCAGAGTCTAATTGGAGCGTCTAAAATGTGCTCAAACAAGGAAAGCTAATGACTTTTCTGAGGGTTTTTCCTTGTGAGGTTCAGGGAAAAAGATATTAGGCGATCACTTTTAGGGACATTTTCTAGTCCTCACGACTGTCCAATTTGCACCTCCATCAGCTATATAATATCATGCGACAGAAATACTGCATGATCTATTTTAGACATGGATCATTTCCCTCTACATTCACAAGGAGTTTCAGGGTGTTTGCACGCCTCATTTTTGCACAATTTACCCCAAATCCTACCCACATTTTCTCTCAAATAGTGCTCAAAGACCCACATTAAGCTCATTAAGATCTAATTAGTTTTGCACAGCTATAACGGTACAGCAAATGAGTTGACTGTCATGCAGCCTCTAAAACCAGGAAAAGACAACAAACTACTCTTATTATTACAGCTATGGTGCTTTTTGTTTTGTGAGATCACAGTACCATCAAGTGTGGACTGCAGTGGACCGATGCGGCCCATCCTCCGCGTCCTCCACACATGTCTCGCAGACGGCACGTACAACTGGGTGACCTTGAGAGACAAGAGGCAAGTGATAGGGTCTAGATTAGAGGTATCCAAGTCTGTGGAGCATCAGAGGTCCAACAGTGTGTTTATAGAGACTGTAATCAGCTGAGGTGAGAGGGAAATACCTTATCTGCACGGATGTTGACCTCCTCCGAGAGCCAGTGACCTGCGGGACAGAAGGGTCGTCTGATGTCGCGAGCTTTCACCATCTTTACCAAGTTAGTGATGACCTGGCGACACACACACACACACACACACACACACACACACACACACACACACACACACACACACACACACACACACACACACACACACACACACACACACACACACACACACACACACACACACACACACACACACACACACACACACACACACACACACACACACACACACACACACACACACACACACACAATTAAATCCCTACATCATCCACTTCATTGTGAGATAAGGGAATTTGAATGGAGAGGCTTCTCAGTCCAACAGGATGAGGTGCCTCCGCTCAGAGAGAGACGGAAATAAAAGCAATTTGAGAAATCAGCCATTAGTGCGCCATTTATGGGGAGTATAAAAGAAAAACGACCCGTGCCGTTCCTCAACGTCCAGCCCTGTTAATTACTGGCGAGCTCTGCTGACATCAGCCAAAGGAAAACAGAGGAGAAGAGACGGCGGGGTTCACACTGCACTGCAGGAACAAGCAGGGCTCTAAACTCAAGAGATATGTGTTGTGTTGTGGCGCTCACAGAGCCGTTGACATACATTGTTATGATTGGTCAACGTGCATTCACTTTAAAGGGGTCCTATTCTGCTAATTGGTTCATATTAGTATTTACATGTCTCCATGCTTTAATGTTCAGAAAGCTCTTTATGTTTCTCCTCCTGCCTGTGCTGCAGCGCCTCTTTTCACCCTCTGTCTGAAACCAGAGCCCAGTCTGCTCTGATTGCTAAGCTGGCTCTGTTGTGATTGCTCAATCAGTTTAGAGATGTCCCGCCCCCTTAGCCTATCACGTACTATGCGTTACAGTGCTAGCCAATAGGAGCGCGGATGTTCCATTTAATTTATGTACATTTTACCGTTCATTTCCTCTTTACAGTGTCTCAAAAATCCTTTCAATGTCTTGTTTTGTCAGTGCAACCCCCAAAATATCCTCTTTTATTTGATATAAATGAGAGAAAAGCATTTCATCTCCACATTTTAGATAAAGAAATGCATTTTCTGACATTTTTGCAAGAATAAATTACATCAGTTATAAAACTAGTTGATTATAATTCTGTGCATCGGCTGATTGCTGCAGACCCTTTACATGCACTAAAACCAACCGACACACTACTAAAGCAGAATAGGGCCTCTTAAAAACTAAAGCTACTGTATTTCAAAGTGTTGATCATCCAGGATTTGTATCTTTATTATCCGTTGGTACCTCAGACGATCAATCATGGTGTGTGCCACGGTGTGTGTCCTCTCTGTGCGTTGAAGCATGGTGACCCGGCTGTGTTCGTGGAAATCGAGCATGTATGCATGAGCAGGCAGAGACAAGGTTGAGGTCATCCATTGGTTGTTTATCCAGAGGAAATGAGGCAGAAAACAGCATTAACTTCATCCTCCTTGGCTCTGCTTCTCATCCCACACCTCCCTTTCTCCTCTCTCCTAGCGGTAATTAGGCGGCTTTGTTCTTGGCCGTTAGTCTTTGACAGAAGGATTTCAAATTGAACAAGGTGGCAAACACGTGAAGAGCAAGTGGGTGTGTTTTTTATAAAAGATCTGCTCAAAGGCCTCCTGTCAGCGGGAACGACCCATTAAAGAAGTGGGGCGCAGGGGGAATGCATTTTCCAAATTGAACGGTGGGATTTACAGTCGGTTTAACGCCGCTGACCCCTAACACGCTAATGTTTGCCTCGTGTCATCAGCCGTCCCTCCCCATCTTTTATCACCTCCATTGTCGAGCTATCTATTTAATTGAAAGAAGTTAATTGAATGAAAATGATCAACTAAGCTTGTATTAATATTGCTAATGGAACTTTCTTCTTGGCCATGTTTGGAGAACGGTGTCACGCCGGAGTTTGGGAAAGGCACATTAAGGCTTGCACTTAACCCGATGGGCTGATTAAGGAATGCTTATTCATTCCCCGAGTCAGGGGGTAGGCCCGCTCCAAACCCATCGCCAAGCGCCTCTTACAACATTTTGCACTCGCCGTTATTGCCGACTCCGGTTGCCTCGGCGTTGGAGATTGATCGGCGCTCGAGGAAAATGACGTGCTTGAGAAAGGAGTGTTTCGATTGAAATAATCTAGCCTGGGTATTATATGGAAATGGGCCTGGCTGTAACTGTTATGACAGATTTAACAGCTCCTTTAACGAATGCTCCACAATGACATGCATGAGGTTATATGCAAGCAAATAGGCATAGCAACAGCGGTCGAAGCAGGCAGAAACCTTAAAGCATGGCCTGGAAACGTGACACTTTAAGGAGTAACTCTTCTTGTGATGCTCGTTCAGCTGTAGTGTGTGTAGCTGAACACCTCTCACCTTGAACAGCTGCACCCAGCGCTTCTGCTCGGCCTGGATCCTCTGCTGCACTGCTGTGTTGGTCTTCACCCCGACGCTGCGGAAGGCGGCCATGTACTCCTCCCGGTGCTCCGTCTTGGTTTCGGGGTAGGCCAGCTTGATGATCCCCAGGCAGGCGTCCCTCAGACAGCGGGACAGGGACACCAGCTCCAGCAGCGTGAAGGGCATCATGGAGGACTGAGTCTGACCTGTGGAGAGGGAGAGGCTCATTATCTTGTTATTGATTTTCACATTTACACGACGGCACGTGGCGGCTGTGTGTGGGTCTGTGTGTCTCAATACTTGGTGGAATATAATGCATTACATTTAGTGAAGTGGTCTAATTAGGTACAATTCTGAGGCACTTTTCTACATTTTAGAAGCCAATATTGAACGTTTTACTCCAGTTTATTAAGGGGGTCGGTGCAGTCTCTGATGTTGATCAATCTCTCAACATATTGACTTTAATTATAGGTTCAGATCTCCAGTTTTCTCCATTTTTCCAAATTAGAATTTCCGACTATTTCTTCACAATTATTACTTTTTTTTCTTCTAATTTCTGAAATTTGTTCCAAATATCGACTTTTAAAAATGTCAGACTATTCTCTCATTATTCTAACTCCTTCATGTGGCCCATTAATTAGCTCCACTGTGCTAATCCACCGTAGGATTTTGAACTTGTTCTTCTTCTACCTCTGGCTGCAATCTTACCTGCACGGCGTCCCTTACATTGTACATATTTGCAAGTACAGAAAAAAAGCTTCAAAACTAAAGGCCTTGCGATGACTCCAGATCCAGAAATCCATCTCCCTACCTTCCATTTCGTGACCGAAGAACTCGCTGTCGTGCACAGAGATGAGCGAGTGGCTGAAGAGCGAGCTGAACAGATAGAAGAGGGGGATGATGCGGTTCGAGTCCTCGAACGACATCGGAGACCCTCGAGAGATCAGCTGCAGCAGCGGCACCATGGAGCTGAGAGGGGGAGGAAGAAGTATGAGGTACAGTGGCTTTCAAAACAAACCAATTACCCCCTAAAGTTATCAGATTTGTCTGGATTACAGAGGATTCATAAACAATGGGACAGGTGCAATGCCGCCTCCTCTTCCTCACTTTTATCCACACAGGGATTTCCAACTACTTTGGCACCCTTTTCTGAACATTTCGTTACATTCTGTACCTGGAGTAGATACCTGTGCCAATAATCAGCTATTCGTTGACTCACCCTGTGATCATTTTTGTCGTCATGGTAATGATCAGGTGCCACAGATGCCTCAGGAAGCGTGCGTTGAAAGCTAAACTGTACAGAAGTCTGCAGAGAAGGAGGGGAAAGACATGACACAATCAGCGTGATCACAGTAAAACGACTCTCCGTCAATCTGTCTGCATCTGTCAGACTGTAAACATCGCCCCGTTAACAGAAGGACACGAGTTAAAGAGAAGGAAGGGGAATAAACCAGGCCAACATTTCCCTCGTAGAATTTTCTTGCCCTTTCTCCCGTCTTTTAGAACCTCGCGAGGTCCGAAGAGGAGATTAAACGAGCCATTAAGCTTTATTTAGGCGAGGCACCTTCCATTAGTAAACTAGTTGCTGGCGAGGGTCATAAACAGGCTTCCTGCTGGAGCCCCATTTAACTTAATGGCCGGGGGGGGGGGGGGGGGGGGGAGACAATGGAGGATCGCAAGGGGAGGAGAAGGGGATGCCTGGCCCTCGTCGTGACCCCGGAGCTCCAGAAATGCTTCGACACTCGCAGTGAATTACATGATAACACAGAGGAGGGCTCACAAACCCCACTGTGGCACCAAGGTGTGAAGCTGCTCTTTGTTCAAGTGTGTGTGTGTGTGTGTGTGTGTGTGTGTGTGTGTGTGTGTGTGTGTGTGTGTGTGTGTGTGTGTGTGTGTGTGTGTGTGTGTGTGTGTCCTAAAGTGCACAGCTTTTCACACAGAGGGTGACAATAATGTGGCTAAGTAAGCTTGAGAGGGACACCTATAGGGATGCTTGCCTTTAATGGGGGGGAGGCATCGTGTATTCTCAGGAGAGCAGAGGAGCAAAGGTCAGGAGGAGGAGTGTATATCAGAAATTCTCCTCTGGTCTCAGGGGGAAAAACTCCCAAAGAAACCTCACAGATTAAGGGGGAAACCTGGGGAAGAGAACCACAGGAGCATCCCTCTCCAGGTGGATCTCAATGGCAGTAATGTGAGTGTGTGTGTGTGTGTGTGTGTGTGTGTGTGTGTGTGTGTGTGTGTGTGTGTGTGTGTGTGTGTGTGTGTGTGTGTGTGTGTGTGTGTGTGTGTGTGTCATCTCAATGCTCAAAATCCCATTCAATCTGCTGAGACCAAAAGTGGGATTGAGCATTAGGAGCCGAGTGTCAGACAGGCCTGGGGAGCGCCCTGAGGAATGGTGCGTGCCCCATCTGTCAGAGAGAGGCTCAGAACAAGTGGTGCGGGTGTTTGATTGAAATGGGAAACAAAGCACTAAAATGCCAGCTGACATGCTGATTCACGGCCTCGAGAGATAAAACTCAAACCCCCCCATTTCAATCAAGGAATGAACCGCTAATAAACAAAGTCAAGGCATCATGTGTGTGTGTGTGTGTGTGTGTGTGTGTGTGTGTGTGTGTGTGTGTGTGTGTGTGTGTGTGTGTGTGTGTGTGTGTGTGTGTGTGTGTGTGTGTGTGTGTGTGTGTGTGGAAATCAGCTCGATGAATGAAGCCTGGATCATTTCATTTCGCAGCATTGAAAGGATCTGTGAATAACAAGTTCATTTCATGAAGCGAAAACGAGCGATCAACCCGTTTGTTTAGCAGCAGCGTGCTCCTTATGTCACGACAACACGAGAGTCACAGCCGGCGTTCAAAAGCAAATGAAGGGCTTTCATCGGAGCAGGGCCCGTTAGCAACCGGGTGCTACATCGGCTAAGAGTGCTAAGAGCTAAACAATTAAGGGGAAATTACACCGTAGCTACTTCAACACATTTAGGGATAAGGACACTTAGCAAACCAATCAGAAATCCATTTTCCAAATCCTAATATTTATTAAAAAGGAAGCGTGCCGGCCAGCCTCTCTCCTCTCTACCTTTTTTTTTTCTGCTGTGCGAGCAGTAAATCAAGGCAGGGATGCAATTTGCTCCCCTTAGCCTCTTGTAAAGCTATCCCGTCCACTCCTGCAGTGATTAATCTTTCTCAGTGAGCTAATTATTTTGTACAGATATCCAATAATGATGGAAGACGAAGGGCAGGATTTATGGTAAAAGCGAAGGGAAGGAGGAAGCCGTAAAAAATTAAGGGGAACGAGGCAGAGACGGGAGATTCCTCTGGAGTTTTATCACAGAGAGAGATCATTTGGATTTCATGCATTCTTTTTCAGGCTTCAAAATAAACATAGATACAGGGTCCCACGTTTAATCCCTTTAGTTGCTAGGCAGATTAGGATTAATGATGGTACATTTAATCAGCCCTTAAATCAGACTTTAGTTCACCTGCAGTAAATCCAGCAGCTACCCTGCAGTATACAAAGCCATTCAAACTAGCTGCACCTTTACCAGCTCTGAGAACACTTCAATGATCAATCATTATAAAACATATCAGAGATATTATTCTGAAATGGACCAATCAGACAATGAGTACTTTTACTGTCGCTACTTTAAGTACATTTAGAGGAGAGTACTTTCTACTTTCACTGGAGGAACATTTAGAATACTTTTACTGTGACAGAGTATTCCTACACTCTGGTACTTCTACTTTACTCAAGTACAAGACCTGAGTACTTCTACTTTACTCAAGTACAAGATCTGAGTACTTCTACTTTACTCAAGTACAAGATCTGAGTACTTCTACTTTACTCAAGTACAAGACCTGAGTACTTCTACTTTACTCAAGTACAAGACCTGAGTACTTCTACTTTACTCAAGTACAAGATCTGAGTACTTCTACTTTACTCAAGTACAAGACCTGAGTACTTCTACTTTACTCAAGTACAAGACCTGAGTACTTCTACTTTACTCAAGTACAAGATCTGAGTACTTCTACTTTACTCAAGTACAAGACCTGAGTACTTCTACTTTTACTCAAGTACAAGATCTGAGTACTTCTACTTTACTCAAGTACAAGATCTGAGTACTTCTACTTTTACTCCAGTACACACTCTGAGTACTTCCCCCCCTCCCTCTGAGTTAAATCAACCTGCAGCTCTAATAATTAACTAGAGCAGGTTGACCATGCACGCAGCTCAGTCTGGATAACCTCCCGTCACTCAATGCACTATCCTCCCCCTCCTCACTCCCCCAAACCACCTCTGACATCCTGGCCCTAATGTAATCAACCTGAGAATGGGGGGGTGGGGGGTGGAGGGGTAATTGCCCCCATCCAGGAGTGACAGCTTCCCTGACATCCCCGCTTCCTCCGCCGGTTGTAAATGCCAGCGGGCGCGCAGCACTGATAACCGGCTGCCTCGCTGCGCCGTTATTTACATTCCTGCTTACAGCGCAGAAACACATAAACACACGGCCCCCCCCCCTCCATCAGGCAGGGGGTGTAAACAAGCCCCCTCTAAAAGCCGAGCGGACCCTGACAGGACGAGTAAAACGTTATGATGGGAGATAAAAATGAAAAACGCTGTAATATAAGTTGTGTGTTGATTTAAAAAAAACCTGCTTTCTTAAATTTATTCCACCCATTTAAGAGAGGGATTTTAGCCTCTGCAGACCATTTACATGCACTAAAACCTATAGAGCACACTTCAGGGCCTCTTAATGATAACTCTTAATCCTATGAGCGTATTTTTACCTGACTTTGGGAACCATGAGGCGGTGCTGCACCATGAGTGTGTGACAGATGGACGCCATCATGGTGAAGACCTCCTCGCTGGCCGAGTCCCTCCACACCAGGTTCAGCAGGGCGTTGGTCTGGTGCTTTGTGTCCAGCTTGTGAACACACTCCTCCGTGATCAGCTGCACAGAGATCCGGCTGTCATCCTGACAGAGAAGGGGGGATAGAATTCGGTGAAAACAACGGAAAATGTGCAATGCTGATTCAGTGTGTGTGTGTGTGTGTGTGTGTGTGTGTGTGTGTGTGTGTGTGTGTGTGTGTGTGTGTGTGTGTGTGTGTGTGTGTGTCACACCTGCTTGGGTTGATGATGGATGCCGGTGTCGTCGTCATCCTCCGAGTCGCTGGTGACTTCCGGCCGGCTGCTGCTCTCTGACACCGGCAGCAGGGGCAGCAGGGACTGCAGAGCGCGGAGGTACAGCAGGAGACCCTCCTCTGAGAGAGAGCCTGCAACACACACGCACACATATCTCCGTCACTCTTCACACCAACTTCATCTCTCTAAAGCATAAAGAATAAAACACACCTAAGCGGTTCTCCCCTGCAGAGAGGACGAAGTAGAACACCCAGGGTGCTCGGCTCTGTGCGGCGGAGGGCGAGCTGATGGTCTGCAGGGAGCTCAGGAAGGCCTCGAAGGGAAAGGAGAGACGCACGTCGGAGAGAGCCGGGATGAAGAAATGAAAGATCTGCTCGGTGAATGGCGACGAGATGAACTCCTCGGTGAAGGCTGCGAATACAAACTGCCTGCAGGACGACACACACGCACACACTGGACCAGTTAACGCAATGCATAGGACATAAGAATATATATATACTGCACTAATTAATGCAATTTCAATAAGATTCTGCACCACTTGGCATGATATAAATAGAAAACCAGAGCCAGAACACGGTCAGTTCACACAGAACTGAGCCGAGAGGTGTTTCCTAACATCCCTCTGCAGCCTCAGAGCTCCAATATTGAGTCTGCAAACAGAGCTGCTTTGTGACACACATCTGGAGGCTCGAGTCAGATAATTAGCCGTGGGAGTCGGTGTGTACACAAGTCCCTCTCACTCCTGCCTCGCTTTTCTTCAAAGAACAAAAGAGGTGCTTGTCGTTTGTTATTAAGAATGTCCTAAACTGAGGGCAAACACTCGGGTGTTTTGCACCGGGGCGAGCAAGCTAGTCTGGTGGCCCTTTATGGCTCGTTGTAAATTGGTCTCTGGAGCAATTACGGCTCCAGCATTGACTAGAGGAGACAACAGACCTGCTGAGGTTTGTCTGATCGGTTTAATGGGTGATATTTTAGAGAATGCACCCGGGACAAAGACTCTCCTCTCCCTCAAAATTGCTCAAGAATCCTCATCATCCTTTAACGTGCAAACTTATTTGTCAAACTCCTTTTATTGTAAATAACGGAAGACTAAATTGATGTCGGCCTGCTCCAGACGAACGTCACAGAAGATGTTCAATGATAGGCTAAATATGAGGCATTGTGGAGTCCTGGCATACAAGTGATACCTTATAAACTTGATAACAAATCCTTGTTTGGTTCTCTTTTCTGCTTTTCTTCAGTGATTATGCTCCATATATCTGGAACAAACTCCCAGAAAGCTGCAGGTCTGCTGAAAACTCTTAAATCCAGGTACTTTTTGCTGCTGATTTTTATTAAATCAAATCACTATTCATATCTTACACAGCACTGTTACCTTTATTCTTCATTGTATACCTTTTACACAGTCCTTTGCTCTTTAGTGCCTGTTTTAAGATGTTTTTAAATGTCATTTCATGGGTTTTTGTTGCACTATATCTTCATTCTCTTCATTTTTAGAGCACTTTCAATTGTGTTGTTCAAAAAAGTGTCATTCCCTCTCATACCCTAACCTAGTGAAGTAACTTAATAAAGGTCTGTTGCTCGTGAACGCATGCACACTGTGAATATATGAGAGTAAGTTGTTCGTGGTGCTGTACCTTGCGCCTGTTGTGCAGGAGGAGTATGTAAAGTGCAGAGGTTTCAGGATGTGCTCCAACAGCGTGGTTGCCATTGGGATCGATGGAGCGTCACTGTACTCCAGACTGGAGGGGAGTCTGTGATTCACCAGGATGTACAGCGACCTGTAGTATCCTGAAGGGGGGATTAAGATTTTAAAAAGCATGTTAACTCATGTTTCAACTCACTTTGCATGAATATAAACAAGACGCTTGGTGCTAACGTGTATGAAAGAGTTCCAAACATTCCTCTAGAAAGGAGTCATACTTGTGGAAAAACGTAAACACTCATAGATGTACTTGATATACTGTATATACTCAGTCTCCAGTCAGAACAGGACGTACCCATGTGCAGATAAAATAAGTCAAACACACTTCAGACTAATTGGTATGGGCACACATTCACAAACTCTGTACAACCCTTACTGCTTGATGATAGGTGTAGGAAAGTTTACTGTGTCTATGCTGAGATTAGGTTGATTCCACTCACCTGTTTGTACCATATAGTGCAAAATCTGCTCGAGTAACGAAGCTACATAGTTAGCATCTGGAATAACGGGAAGATAGGTTTTCTCTGAAGAAAAAATGTCTAGCATCCGCATGGGGACGGTCACATTTAAACTGTCATCCCTGCAGTTCTGAAGGAGTCTGGGGAAACAGAAAGAGGGATATGCAGTTTTACTAAGAATCACATGCATCAGGCAGCATCCATTATTCCTTTTCATACCTGCAGCAGAAGCCTAAGATCCTCTTGATCTGGAACATACATGTCTGTCGCTGTGGGCCCACCAGCAGCTTCACAAACTGACCGCTGTGCTTTACCAGGTTCTGGCACAACCATATCTGTAGGAAACAGCCAGACAAACAGAATGTGGGAGCTGTACATCAGACGTCTGTGTTGAACCGTGCATCAACGATATGTCAGATTCTCACCAGTCGATGTGCATCCACGCTCTGTCTGTAGAAAAATATGATTTGTCTGGATAAGAGGCAGAGAGTCGGACCGTCCAGGGCTTGCTGAGGTCCCCCCCCGTGCGTCTGGCTCACACACTCGTCAAACCGGGCCCTCTGGATGGCATACTGGAAGACAAAGGTGGGGTTTTATCAACTTTTATAGACGGGCTTATCTTTACAGATAACCCACACTCAAATGTTTTATGAATAGGAAGAAACAAAGACTATGAAACATGAAAAGGTGGGGATTGTATCCATAAAGCCAAAGCAGTAATACATATAATAAAACACAGGTTGTAGTTACTAGAGCTTTTTTATAGAGTCAAGTGAGTGTTTTTGGAAACTTTCGGAGCTTAAAGACTTAAAATGTATTTTAGAGTGATGACAAATATAATTTTCCAAGCTGTCACTCCCACAAATTCATATCCCATAGCACTTTTCAACAATATTATCATCTTTTGAATGAAGTAAGACCACATTGGATGCACAAATAATCAAAGACACAGCATGAATTGCTTTCTGTTTTCCCTCTGCTGACACACAACGTCATTGGAGGATATCTGACAAGCACACCTCTTAATATTTAACATCCTACCCTCCTAAGTTAGTTACTTACAATGTAATATTATCTTATATAATTGTGTAAAGTGCCTACAGACTCACCTGTCGTTTCAAGTCATGGTAGCCTCGTATGTAGGACTGGATAATAATAGCATTCTTCAGTCGCTTTCTTTCGTCCTAACAGTTAAAAGAACACATCCTGTTAAACATTTAAAGCGTACGATAGGATCTTAAAACTAATATATGACATGTGTGGGCTGCATGCATGTTCAATTAACTCTATACTGCACATTAGTATAGGTAAAAGGGAATTCTTGTTTACCTCTCTTTTCCTTCTTTCTTCTTGCGTGCGGTGCAGCAGAGATGATTTCTCCTCCTACAAAACAAAAGAGAACTTGAAACCACTTCAAACAATAACATGTGATTATGACTAAGCACATGTAAGGAATATGACTGTTTGTAAGTGGCCGCTACTTTCTACCAAGTAATTTCCCCTTTATCTCCCCTGACAGGAGTCAAATGACACTCACCTTTTTACTCGCTCCTCCAAGTGAAACATTGGGTCTTGTCTTGAAATCTCCCTCAAAGCTAAACATTGTTAGATGTTTACCATGGACTGATTCAGAGGTCGCCTTCTGAAAGAGAAAATGAAACACAAGTCCTGATTAAATACCTATTTGTACAGCAGACAGTGAAAGTAGAGACGAAGTTAGACAATTTAACTGTAATACATCTGTGCAATATATCCTTTCATTTTACTGCTGTCACTACTCTAAAGGCTTTCTGTTGTCTACTTTTGTCAGTTGTAATTTCTGTAATTACTACCTTTATCTTTAATATTTTATGCATGCCTCTTATTATGCCATTTTTGGCTCTTTGCTTGTGCTGTTCCCTCTGCGGGATTAATAAAGTATGTCTGATTCTGACATTTGTTCTAAATGATGGTACAATAGTTAGCTAGCCGGTATCTTAGCTAATGACTCAGCAGCTGTCAGAATCTAAAACCTGCTTTTTAACCTCATCTCACTCAAAGTATCACCGGAGACACCACTAAAACACACATTTATTGATAAAATATTGCTGTATTTATTCTCACATTTATTAGAAACGACATGCGTGTTGACGTTAGCAGTGAAGCTAGTTAGCATAGCAGCTAAAACCGGCTAACTTTGGCTAATTTACATCCTTTTTCTGTCTTTTTTCCGTCACATTCTGATCAATTAGAAGCGTTTATTACCTTTGAGTGTTGGATACAGGAGTTAAACGGGCAGAATACGTGTGTAAAAGACAGTTAATCCAAAGTATTCCTTTCCTTCAGAAATCAACACAACACAGGGGAACAGCCGACGGAGCTGCTTCCGGTTCCTGCCATATCGGAGATGTGATTGGACAGAAATTGAGTCAATCACATCTAAGCAGCTAAAGCCCGCCTCCCGTCTAGATGCATTGAGAAGGTTCTGAGACCCTGCACTGTTATTGTATGATAAATCATTGGTTTAATAATTAAATACAAATATTAGAAATCCTCCACATTCATTGCATATGTGAACAAAGATAAACCTTAATAACTATTTACTTTTAACTACGTATTATATGTGCTGAGCTGAGTTGATTTCTTGAGTGGATGAAGGGGTAATAAAATCCTGGGGTCATCAGGTTCCTTGCTCAGTGGTTCGTTAACACCCCGTTGCTTTTACCTATCCTACTTTCTAACCCTCCTTTTTTTCACAGCCACTTCAGCAGCTTCTCCCAGTGACTTGATGGTCTGTCCCACTGCTTGCCCTCGGACCCCCCAAAAGCCTGGGGGTTGATGTGGCTACAGCCTCTGCAGCCGACCTCCCAGGACCTCTACTGAGAGCACCTGTTCATCCCTGCTGCACTGCCTGTGATGCTATATCAGAGTAGGATATTTGGTGAAATTCCACCACTGACCACAATGATCATTAATGGACCAATTAGTGAAAATGAACCAGAGGAAGTGAGCTGTTCTGCCAATCAGAAAGTGGATGGTTTTATTATTTTATGATATTTTACACAAATAAGTGTAAGAAGGAGATGATTATTATTGTGGCTGTTATTACTAACTGGTCATTATGTTTGATATTGCTCATGATCACAGCAGATTTACGTTTTTATGGATTAACCCTGTAGCTAATTATTATCTTAATTATGATTTATTTTGCTTATTCTCCTTTTATTACTAGATGTTCTTTTACAGTTTATGTTATTATTATTATTATATTTTATTCATTTATTTGTATAATTGTTGTATTTTATTATCATTGTTGAACTTCTTACTGTTTTTGTCAACAAACTGTTGTCTTATATCCTCATACTTTTTATCGGCTGAACGAATAAAGGCTTTAAAAGAACACATGATTGCGCCTTTAGCTCTCTATATATAACATACAGAATAAAATACGGTATATAATACTGCAGGGGACCTGGAATACTCTCCAGTCACAGCGTATTGATAACACGCCTCAGACCAATTAAGCAGCGTTATTGAGTTTCCCAAAGAGACTGATATTCAGATGTCCTCCTGTCTCTGTAATTATCTCACTCTGAAATTAAGACAGAAAAATGATTATGATCCACAAATGTTTTTAAAAGCAGTTTCCTGGAGGAATCCATCTGACACAGCGCAGGTCCCTTTAAATTGCCTTTTCATAATGACCACATTTACCCGGGGTAATTAATATATAAACCCTCCCGATTTGTCACTTTGATTTGTATTTTAGTTAATTGTGAAAGTAATTACAGAGGTTTTTTTAAGGGGGTTCGTTTCCATCTTGGGTTCCTTATTAATTCCTTCTCCCCTGGATGTGATGAAAAGGAGCCATAAATCCTGCTGATCGGTGAAGGCCAATACTAAATGGCTCCATATTTCACCGCTGCTTTAATAGAAATATTCATGCGGGGCCTTTAATGAAATTAAACCCACGGGACAAGAGGCTGTTATAATAATCACAGCAGCTGAGAAAACCTTTGGAGAAATGCGTAATGACGCTTCGGTTGCACATTTGGGTTAACAAATGTCTTGATTTGAGCCATGTTTGCTCTAAAAAAACATCATAACTGGGTTAAATAAACACGTCAGAAGTCAATAGGTGTAAAGAAAATGCAAGAAATGGAGCATCTTAAGCACGGGTTGGGGGTACTTGTACTTTAATAAATCAGCTGAGAGGTTAAAATACTCAGCTAGTATACAAAGCAATTCAATTAGATCCACTTTTAGTCATAGGCCAGATATTAAATGGGCTTTTACGCACAACAAGTGACTTTTGGTAAAAGGTTTTGGTACTAAGAATATTTTGATGCCAATTCTCATGTACTTTCACTTTCATTTTACTTAGAGTAAAATAGTTGAGTACTTCTTCCAATACTGTCTAAATGCGTAAAAACACTCCAATTTGGCTTTTGTTTTTTAGCCTTCCACGTAATCAAAAGATTATGTCCATGCATAAGCATCTCTATTTTGGGACCAAACGTCATCAGTATTTGCACAGTTTCTCCATAAATAGGTTAATAAGTGCAAAAAAAAACCCCGAGCTATTTGACCCAGTGTCTCTTCCTCTTAAAATTTCTCCCATCATTCCTTGCAGGCCAAAACTGTCTAAATGACGGGAAAATGAGTAAAAACACCACAATGTTGGTTATTCTGGCTAAAAAGGTCTTTATTTAGCCCTCCAGAGTAGAACAATATTTTGCAATGGCATATTGGCTCTTCCATGCGTAAAAATGGTCCGAAATAAAGGACTTTAAAGGAATGGAGCCTCTTGATTTTGGGAGTAAGACATCAGTAATAGCACAGCTTATCCATACATATGTTAAAACTCACTGTCTCTTCCTGTCTTCCTTTTAGTTGTCTTCCTCCCATGATCCCTTGCAGGCCCACATCCATCTCGCGGTTATCATTCTGTAATTGGTCATGATCATCAAGGTCCACAATTAAATGGCGATCCGTTACTCTGAATCCACCCGGTGACTTGTTGATTTCCCCCGAGCAAATAAACGTCCCGCTTCTCTGATGAATTGACAAAAACTAATCAGCTTTATTGGTAGACAGGTTAAGGGCAAACGGGTGTCAATAATTCTCATTTTGACCTCCTCTTCCATTAACTTTAAGTGGCTTATTAGACCCGGAGCTCACAGGCCTATTATCTTCATCTCCTCATCACACTTTCAATTACTAGCTTTTTTTCTGCTGCTCGTTGGCTCAATCCGCGAGAATTTGACTTATTTTGACAGCAAGGTTTTTGCGGGAGGAGGAATATGCAGTTGCATGCTCGTAGGAGGTTGATTTAATAAATAACCTCAATATTTCCAGTTGGCCCATCCGCGAGAATATGACTTGCAATGACGCTATTCTAGAAGAAGGAAAATCCAGTTGGATGCTCTAAGGGGTGGATTTAATTAAACTAAAACTAAAAATTCTCCAGTTTTCTGTCATTTTTTAGCGTAAAAGACGAAAATCCATCTAAAAAAACCTAAAACTGGGTGCTGATGCACGCCGGTGAGGTTAACCAATGTGCATGGCTCCATTATAACAGGCCAGTCTTCCACACTTTCCAATTACAACTCATTTTGACAGGACAGCTTTTCCAGGAGGAGGAAAATCCAGTTGCATGCTCTATGGGGTGGATTTAATAAGAAACTATTCTCCAGTTTTTTGTTTTAATCCATGCATCTGCAAAAAAAATGAAACGTGGTGTTCTGATGCATGCTGTCGGAGGCAGTGGGGTTAATCAATTCTGTTATGTGGCTCCATTAGAACAGGCCAGTCTGTCACCTTGAGCTGCACAGCGACAGAAGGAGCTTTCACTTCAATTTCCCTGTTGGCCTCTCTGGGCTCAAGATGGTCCTTTTTACGCACAAAACAAAGGCTCTTTATTTTATTTGCAATCTAAATCCAAAAAGGGAGGATACCACAGAGAGCTTTACGCATTTATTTGAGTACTAACACTCATACAACAAGGTTTGGCCTATTTCATTTCCTATTTGTTAATAACATGTCGTTTATTTTCGATTTTCAGGTTTAAAACGTTTCTTTTTGATGTGGTGTAAATTCAGGGGGATTCTGGATTAAAAGTGTAAACAATAAGAGGACATTATCTGCACTTATAATGCATGTGTTTATATCAACAAAATACACATTGTTTTCTTTCTTAGGCCTGTATTAAATCAAGTGTTACACCTGAACCTGTAAAATGACTTGTGCACATTAAAGCAATCACCCAAAAATGTGCAGCAAACTATAAGATAATTAACAAAGTCAATGCAATATGAAATACTGCACTATCCCCCGTATCAACAATGTAATACAACACTGTGCCATATATACTTATATACTACTATTGCCAGCGTCTTCCTGCAGCTTTCCACTGGATTTACTTCATTTGTATAATGTTTTTTAAACTCTTTATGATTTGATTTCAGTTTTGATTCATGTGTGCTTATCACTTTACTAAATACTGTTTTTATTTTCTCTGCATGGTCTTAGATCTGTTTCTTTAATCCATAAATCCTCCGTTAATGAATTCATTTTCCTGCAATAATAGCGATATTATTTAGAAGCATTAACACCGCGTGCCTTACAGCGATTCAGGCGCGGTGGCTGCTGGGACATCCCCCTGCAGACGGCTGCACCAATCACCTCCCTCCTGCAGGCATTAAGTGTCACATGGAACTGCTCTCTCACACTCCAGATCACATCATAACTTTGGAGAGGTGGGAAAACACCAGTGACTTCTCCTCAGTGTACAGCAGCACGCGCACCCGGGGCCCAGATGGAGAAATCTAAAAACTTCCGCATCGACGCGCTGCTCGCAGTCGATTCTCCCAAAGTGCAGACCTCTCCTCTGGCTCTGGTAACTTCCCTGTCTTCCTCTTCCTCTTCCTCCATCTCCATCCCCACGTCTGGCTCCATGGACTCTTTACGCGCAGACTCTTTACGCACAGAAACACCGTCTCCACCGAGGATTTCCAACTGCGGCTTGATCCCCAAACCCGGTTTCCTGAACAGTCCGCACAGCATGCTCGGATTACACCCGCAGAGCACCGCAGGGATCCCCACGCAGGCTCTGTACGGACACCCCATGTACACCTACTCTGCTGCGGCTCTAGCAGGCCAGCACCCCGCCCTGTCCTACTCCTATCCGTCCCATCACCACCATAATGATCCCATCAAACTGACCGCCAGCACCTTCCAGCTGGACCACTGGCTGCGCGTCTCCACGGCCGGGATGATGCTGCCCAAAATGTCCGACTTTAACTGTGAGTAGATGTTTCTTTAGAGGCCTTTTTTAAATCCCAAAACACTCCGATGTATTTCATATAGCTCTTAAGATATTGAGATATAAAGACAGCTTCTGCTCTGGTCCTTTTTAAAACCACTAAATCATAAAATAAATACATCTTTGGTGATGTTTGGCGACCCAGGCTGATCCAAACATAGGTACTAATCTGCTTTATGTGTCATAATGTTATAATAAATAGCTCTAAAAATAATGAGGTGTTAGAACAGCTGCAGTTATCGTTTAGAAAAAGGCAATCATTTCTTATTTCTGACCTAAATGTCCAGCTGGCCTTTTTTTTAGGCCCTAAAACGATATGATTGCACCCAGAAAGTCTGATTTATGTGTCATGATTTTGCTAATACAGCTCTTTAAATAATGAGAGTTAAGACAGTTTCTATAATCATTTATGTAAAGGCAGATACTTTTCTTGCTGCTTTAAAATGTAGATGTTTCTTTATATTTAAGGTGCATTATATCCCGCACATAAAGGATGATGGTCTGGGAGGAACTCAAATGGACAGATTTATTAGAGGTTGCTCTGGCCTTTTTAACCCCCTTAAAACATATTAATTACAATAACATCTTTGGTTGTTTAAGTAATCAAAGCTGATGGAACAATATGTGATAATACCCCAAAAGAGTCAGATTTATGAGCCATCATTTCCCTCTAAGAAATAATGAGCTGTTAAACTTCTGTTAGCGTCTACATAGAGGCACACCTTTCTTATTTTGCTTAATAATTTAGATGTTTTTTAAATGTTTACAGCATTATTTCTGATGCTGGTCTGAATGGAGGGGGCTGTCAGGTTGATGGTTTTTCAGAGAGGAACTAAAATGGACAGATAATGGACAGTGGGAAAGTGTCAGCTGAGTGTGAAACCCACAGCGACCTGCGATCCCCTCACAGAGACTGCCTGCTTGTTTCTGCTCGTTTTAACAGATTTGTTCCAAATAGAGAAGCAAATATCTCAGAGATTCAGAAGAGGACGACCTTGTTGCTTTAGCTGCAGCACACAGGATCAGATTTGTGCACAACAACAACAACAACAAAGGGATGTCCATTTATCTCCCCTGCAAAACGTCTTTGAATGGTTTCGTTTTCAGACATTAGCAGGGTATCCGTTTTGCAAATTAATCTCCTTTTTATATATATTTTATTCCACAAATGCATGAAAAATAAAGGTATTATATTTATGTTTTCCTTTATTTCTTGCAGCTCAGGCGCAGTCAAAACCTCTGTGATTGATTTGGTTACCAGTCAGAAGCAGAATATTCGTTGTGCTCATGGACCTCCTTCCTTAGATATCTTTTACGCCATAAATGCATGAAAAACAAGCATTTCTTGGGTGTGTTACTGATGCTTTTCTTCCCTTCTTGCAGCTCAGGCGCAGTCTAACTTGCTCGGTAAGTGCAGAAGACCCAGGACTGCTTTCACCAGTCAGCAGCTGCTGGAGCTGGAGCATCAATTCAAGCTGAATAAGTACCTGTCACGACCGAAGCGCTTTGAAGTGGCGACCTCCCTCATGCTGACAGAAACCCAGGTAATATTTACTGCTACCCTGCCTCATTTTAAACATCTCTCCAGACCAACCTGCTTTTTAAAAAAAGCACTTAAGCTCGATTTTTTGGAGAAAATTTAGAAGCGATATGTTCCATAAAATAAAACAAAATGTCTTTAAGTCATTCTATTTATTGATTGAATGGATTTCAAATATATATCAATAGATTAAATAACTGATAAATATGTTCAGTAGTTCTTTTAACACCGTTACGCACAGGGGACTTTCTATAAACCACAAAAAAGGGGTTCTTTGCGGGGACATCTCAGGTGGACTTTACGCAATCTTTACGCACAGCTAGCCTCGTTTTTTGAACCACTGAAACTGAATTATTTTCTGCTCCTCAGGTTAAAATCTGGTTCCAGAACAGACGCATGAAGTGGAAGCGGAGCAAGAAGGCCAAAGAGCAGGCGGCTCAGGAGGCCGAGAAGCAGAAAGGCGGTAAGGGAGGCCAGGAGAAATCTGACGGACTGGATCAGTCGGAATATAAGAGCAAGACGGACTCAAAAAACGGCAGAATCAGAGACTTTAGAGACAGTGACGACGACGAGGGAGACACCTTCCTGTACAACTCGTCAGACTGCTCCTCAGACGACGAGACGAACCACACCAGTGATATCAGTCCGCAGCCTTGAAGCTGGGAGAAAGTGGAGATTTGTAATGACTGTGGGGGGGTTTCGCTATAAAAAAAAGTGCATGCAATCCAACCTCTGATCACTCCGTGGAGCTTTAGTCATAAAGCAGCAGATTTAGGGTTTATTTGAGCAGCATCACTCCACTGTAAACTGTTGCATGGCTTTAATGCAAGCTGCTGTGGTTTCATCAGCTTCCAGTAACACCTCACAGATCACTCAGTGAAAGTGATGTTATTTTGCTCCTCGTGGTGTCCCGTAGCTGAAAAAATGTTATGTTTATTTTTCTACACTGTATTTATAAATCCCAGTGCATGCTAAATTATTGTTTAGCGTCTCTCATGGTGCAGAAACAATGTGAAATAAAATGTTTTATATAAAAACTCAGATGCAATTTCAGCGCAATTTTTTAAAAGAAAGTAGTCCCTTTGATTTACGGTGTGCTGCAGCGCGGATGCACACAGAGGCCCGTGTTTCCCCCCCTCGCTCTGACAGGTGGGGTCATGGGAATTACTGTTGATAGCGTTGTCGGATCTGTGCAAACGTGCAGAGAGAGCAAACAGCAGACAGAGGAAACATTTCACACCACACTAGCAATGGGCTGCCGGCGTTAATAACGCTGTGAACCGGCCGGTGGGGAAACTCAGCTGCAGGGGAACCACTCGAAACTCTTTATTACTCTGATAAACACATTCAAGCAGATTGAGATAATATTCCACACGTGTTGCTTATAACTCAAAGCCTTAAGGTTTTGTGTCCAGAGGTGGAAGAAGTGCTCAGATCTTTTATGTAGCTGCAGGAAAAAGTACAATATTTGCTGCAAAAATGAAGTGAAGTAGAAGTTTAAAGTGGTATAACATGGAAGTACATGTACCTCTAACATACTTAGCTACAGTACATCTACCACTGTTTATAGACTATTTTGCATGGTTCTTAAACATTATGAGGCTTTTATTTATCAAAATGCGATAAATAAAAGGAACTGTAGGTCAATTTAGTTAGAGAAATACCAGTGCACTTCCTCAAATGTGAACAAAACATCCCGCCAGCCTCATTTTCCTACCTACACATGACGATATGTATTTAATGCTATCCAATGATCCCTCAGTATTTCTTGGCAGCGTCTGTGTGACCAAGCTTTAAGGCCGGTTTAGTACCTCAAACAAGGGTTTACTTGGTGCATTTTTACAGAAAATGGTCCGTGTTATGCTCCTCCATTCTTCCCGCAGTCATTAGCGTTACACTATAGCCGGGGTTGAGTGATTATGTGCCGTTTGTAACAGGATTACTGAGCAATCTGTCGGTTATCTTGTGCTGTTTGCTTTAGCTTCAGCAGACCGGGTTCAGCGGAGGGTCAAACACAAACACACAGAGGCAGGTAAAACTGACGGCAACAATGGGCAGTGTTCGGACGGCACAGTGGGCCCATTGATCCCAGTATCTCAGCCTTAATTCTCAGGGTCTTTTTCGTAGCAGTCTCCACCACTTCCCAATAAAACCTTAGGCGAAAACTTGGATGTTCCTTATGAATTCTCCACCTTTTAACGACTAATCCTCAAGTTTTCCAATGAATAATCTTCATGATTTCTGGATAAAACCGTCGGCAAATCGTGGATAATCTTCACACTACTCTTGAGTTACATGTGGCACAGTTACCTTTAACAGGAGGGTGCTTCTGGGACATTTCCTCTGGTTGACCTTGGTGAAAAAGCTGAGGCCTTATCCAACCAGTTTTCCTCCCAACAGTCTCCATCATTTCTCAATAAGACCCTGAAAGGGGATTTGTTCTTGAGTGTTTCATGCAACAGATGTACCTTCAACACGAGGGTGCTTCTGGGGACATTTCCTCTAGTTGACCTTGGTGGCCGATGCTTGACCTCCAGCCTCAGATTGATCCGTGCCGCACCGATGGAGCTAATTAATAAGGCCAAGTATCAAATGTAACAGAGCGACTCTGCTATGCTAACCATGCCGGCGGATACAGAGCAGCAGGGACTCACACGGTCACCTCATCAGGGAGTGGAAACTGGAATAAACTACGACACCGTGGGCTTATCAAACCAGTTGTGTTAAAGGCTGAGGAAGTCGGGAATATCATGTGCTTTATTTAGAGTAGGAGTGCAACTAGACTCAGTAACATTTAGTTGAAGACGGATGAAGACGAAGGAAAAGAAGAGAGGAATTAGTTGCTTTCCTTTAATCCTCAAATCTTTAGGCAATATGTCTGACATTTATTGAAGCTGTCTCTCCATTATGGACAGTGAGTTTGGGTAATCAAGTATATAAAATATGCAAAAGAATTCCTTTCAAATTCTCATTAAAACTTGAAATCTGGAGATTTATTGCAGGATGATAAATTTGAACCAGTATACAACATGGTAAAATAAAATGGGGAGGACTGGTGCGTCTCTAACAGCCCAAAGGTTATAATTATGTACAAGGAAACGAGACAAGTCCTTCTTCTGTTCCACGGTGTGTGTGTGTGTGTGTGTGTGTGTGTGTGTGTGTGTGTGTGTGTGTGTGTGTGTGTGTGTGTGTGTGTGTGTGTGTTACAGTTTGAGCTTGGCCTCCTTGGCCTCCATGGCCTTGGTGGCGACCTGAGCTCGCTCAGACAGCTCGGCTGCTTGCTCAGCTGGTCCCTGCGTCCGGAAGCTCTTCAGCAGGAAGTGACTGATGAAGAGCTTCAAGCCCTCCCGCAGCATTCCTAGCTTGGGAATTCCTGAGATCCTGCAGGACGGGAAACAATGAGGGACATTGAAGTCAGATGTTCTCAGGGGTGGGAAGCAGCGGTTTTACCACACGGGGGTTAATGGAGGTCAACAGGTAAGATAGACCTTTATCTTTCAGCCCGTGCTGCATGAATAGACAATTAAGGTCTCTGCAAGATCCAGTCCTGACTACAAGTATCACAATAACTTAAACATCTGGAGTTCATGTCTCTAATATTTCATTCAGAACCAATATGAAGCCAAAAACTATCCAATACTTTGATTCATAACAACTTATCATGCATTGACTTGCATGCTTTAATGTCCTCACCGACAACAAGTGAGCCTGTTAGCATGCTTGTATTAGCATTGAGCAAAAATCCAAGCTACCCATAAGCAAAGCAACAGACTTTTATTTATTAACAGTATATATGCACGCTGAAGCTCACCTTCCAAAGATGCCGGCGATCTCCTCAGGGTCCATTTCTTTCAGCAGTTTGGTGAGCAGCTGACGAAGGAATCGCACCGTGGCTTATCCAGCTCCCCAAACTCTATCACCTGCACAGAAACACATCTCAATCTACACACGATAACACATAAATGTACAGTGGAAACACCTACAGGCGAGTCCCTTACTTTGAGGATGGAGAGCGAGAGGCACTTCTTCTGCAGGAAGTGAGACACCAGCTGCACCAGGTTGTTGAAGGTGCTGCTGGGAAGGCTGGACAGATCCCTGAACTTGTCCCAGAGGCTGAACTGGAACGTCATCTGGGAGAATAAAGGTTCAATTACAGAGTGAAGAGCCGTTAACAAACAGACCCAGCTGATCCTCTGCTCCTGATCCAGGTTACATGTGAAAAGCAAACGCTCCCAGCGGCTCTTTGATGAAGACAATGCTCATCAGTCTCTGATATCTACCTGGTTTACCTGCAGCAGGAAGTGTGGTCTCCCTGCCCCCTACCATTGTTTGTAGTCTCAGAGTCAAATAATATGAGGAGGTGTGAGGGGCTCCCACACTGAGGAGGTGAAGTGAGGGCCACAGCGGGTCACATGCAGTTTAACAGAGTGGGTGGTCACACACACACACACACACACACACACACCACACACACACACACAACGCGCGCACACACACACACACACACACACACACACACACACACACAATCGGTTGACACTACAAGGCAAACTCTGCCTTATTAGTCCCAGTTCTAGCGAGTTAAACCCCCTACTCGTTGTAGAAGCTGCAGATGAATCTGTCGAACATATGCAATGAAATCCTTTCCTTTGCCAAAGCATGACACGCCTCTTTCTCCCCTGTTGTTCAACATAACCATCAGGCCTCTAGCTATCTGGCTCAGATGGATTGGATGCATTATTTTGCAACCTTTAAGGCGATAGTTTTTGAAGCAAATGGCACAACAGCCTGTAATTCTAGCTGCTAAACTGGGTGCTTTCCTTGTCCTTATGTGAAGAAACGTCACGCATTAACCCATCTAACAGACTGATTGCACGCCCTAATCTGATGTTAGGATGTTTGATAGGGTCCTAGAGGGTTTAAGTAGTGCTTGCTTCCATTCCCAGTTTTTAATATCTGAGTTACAGCAGCTTAAAAACCTGAAAGCGTCGGTCATGTGTGCAGAATTTCTCTCCCAGCACGGCGTAGTAACCGTTGAAGGTCTTCTCCTGCAGACAGCAGTCCATCAGAACGTGAACGATCTCCCGCTCCTGCTTGTCCTTCAGTCCCATCCTGACACAAACAGACAGGCTTTAAAATAAGCATCTCATACTTATTATTTGAACACACTGTAGAGATGTGATGGCAGACCTGAGCAGTTTCTCGAAAGCGTCCAAGAAGTCCTCGCTGGTCATCACCACGCAGAAGATGTTCCTCCTGACCTCAGTGTTCATCCTCTGCTTCCTCGCCAGCTCCAGGACTTTGGCGCTGAACTGAATCACAAATAAAGACGTGTATGAGGTCTCCTGCTATGATAAATGTCAGATACAACCCTTTCTTATCCTACTTTGATTAACTTTCAATTAGCAGCATTCTCCTTTAATTGGTCTTTCTGCAGAATGAAGAACACACTGCAGGTGTGTGTGATGTGTGCTTCCTGTGCTCTACCTTTCCTTCCGTCTCATTGGAGGTACTGCTGCTCTGTTCTCCGATCATCGGCGCTCCGCTCCACGAGGATCCCACGATCCACCAGCGCCCGACCTGATCCGCAGCCAGGAGGTTATCCAGAGAGACCCTGAGCTTCATGTCACTGCCTCCTGCTCGCCGCTGCACCTGAGGAGCATAGTTAGAGACAGTTACACATAAGAGAACTCAGGAGGTCTTTAATATGCAAAACAACAGAACAATGTGACCTCTGAGGAGAGGAAACCAAGATATTTAGGATCAAAAGGGTTTTATTTATAGGAAAACCTGCCTTTCATTAAGCATTTTCAGAATTGAAGTGGTGCTATGGCGCCCCCTGGTGGTATGAAGCAAGTATGACATCATCTTTTTAAAATAGCCTCAATCAGTACCATAAAAAGTACTCACATCCAAGTAAAAGTACAATACTAAACTGTAAAATACTCAAATCACAAATTAAAATCATGCATTCAAACATACTTGCATAAAAATATACTTAAAGTGCTAAAAGTAAATCACCGATTGGGATCTTTGATGTTTAATGTGTTCATTCCAGCTGGTAAAGGTGAAGGTGGTTTAAATACATTGCAAACTGCTGATGGATATCCAAATCAATAACTATATGTACATGTTTATTTATATGTTGTAATATATGAGATGATAATCCATAAGTAAAGTAAAAAAAGGAGAAAAATGAAGAGGAACAGAAGTATAGAATAGCATAACATGTACCTCAAAATTGTGCTGAATGGTAGAACGCTACGTATGTAAGGAAATATGGATAGAAATGACCCACCAGAGTCCTCTGCAGCTTCCTCAGTTTCTCCATGGGCTCGGGATCGTATCCGGGGATCTTCCTCATGTCGTTGTTCTTCAGAGCCAGCATGGTCTCCAGCATGAAGCGCACCTGAAACAAACAAGCATAAACCTTCATGATGGATGATTTTCTTTTCAGGACCTACTCATCTCTTTAGCCTCTGCAGACCATTTACATGCACTAACACCCCAGGGAACCCCGCTCTTTACCCTGGTCTGATCCTGGAACTTGGTCCCCACGTCACCGGCCTTGCGCTGGCCCTCGGAGATGAACTCCTTGAGGGCCAGAGCGTCGTCCTTCCTCAGGCCGAAGCCGACGTTCCTCAGCACCATCAGCACCAGCTCGATGTCCTTCTCCGTGAACGCCCCCACCAGGTGTTTGAGGATGTCGAACACCAGCACGGAGTGGACCACCTGGAAGTTGTACAGGTGGCAGATGATGGAGATCAGGTTGTCGCACTCCTTGGTGTCCGACGGGTTCTTGTAGACCTCGTCGAACTGCCGCACCACCGTCTCCAGGAAGCTGGCTCCCACCTAGGGAGTAATCAGGAGGGAAGATTACAAAACATCAGAGATTCCGACTAAATGGAAATGAAATAAAGCGGGATGGACACCAGGCTTTTGTGCCCTATTTTAGGTGTAAAGACAATACATCTATTTATTTCTTTACAGAGCAGAGGCCTTACTCACTCCCCAGGTTCAAAGCAATACAAAACACAACAATAGCTGACGTCCTGTGATAGAAAACTACCGAAATAAGTCAAAAATAATCTCAATCTGAAATAATCTCAAAAATGTGTGTTTTGACCTCCTTTACTGATTATAATTTGACTAATTGTCCTGTTTTAGTGCTATCAACAGGATGTAGAGGCAATACAATTAAGACATGAGCATACTAAAGTGTTGCATATCCCTTTCTACTTCATTACAGAGCTTCATGTTACAGGGTGGATGTGTGTAATCCCATTGAGAGAAGCCTCTAATGAATAATCCAGGAGGATATGTGGTTTCCATTCCTCTATCAGACTGATAGCACCAGATCTAAGAGATATAAGAAATAATCCAGCATAAAGGAAGTAGTTTCTGTAAAAAAGAGAGGACACTAAAATGAAGCAACTGCAGACTACGATGTCCCTTCTAAAATAATAATCATATTAGTATTTTTGACCTGGTGGCGACGTCTGTAGTCCACGGGATATGAAAGACTACAATTCCCATGGTGCAATCTTTTAAAGAGACAGATATGGGCAACCTATGCCGTCAAGACCCACTTTTTAACCGTTAAATTATACGCCGAGCAACATGAGAGTAAGACAGATGATCTCAGTTTGTGATTGATTATTCTAAATGTATTTCTTGGGTGAATGTGTGAGGTAAGGATGACTTGTTGTTCCGGGTTTGAATCTCTCTGGTTTCTGCACTAAAAGCATCAGCTAAATGTAATGTAATAAAGGAAACAACAGACACATTAAACTGAGGCTAGTTAGTTAGTCTACCTCCAGCCCGACGGAGTGGTGCAGGATGCTGAGCAGCAGAACGTGCTCCATCAGCAGTCTGTCGGGCATCAGGGCGGAGGAGACGCAGGCGGACAGCAGCACCTCCGTCAGTGTGTCGGTCATGTCCTTCCTGCTGCAGCTCATGTACAGCTCCTCCAGCTGACCGCTGATCGATGCCATGCTGGGCTCGCTCAGCCTGGAGGAGTCAGAAAGAACGGATCAATTACAGGATCATTTTAAAGAAATCCACATCCAATTATAACCGAATAATCTCCAGCTCAGGTGTTATGGTGACATCCATACCCCCATGCATTAATATATGCATAATACCTTAAAACTTCTCTAATTAAATAAAGCCACAGCTGAATATTAGATCTGCTTGAACCCGGATTACAGATAGACAAATATCTTCAATTTCTCACCGGTTCACTGCCACTGCAGGTTTTACACGTTTAGAAGACACTCCCTTATATGCACAATTGTGAATGCATGCTTCCCAATATGCATGCACCAGAACAGCTTATAGTACAGATTAAAGTTCTGGTTAAATTCATTTTCTCTGTGCATCCACTACAGCGAGTTAACCCATGGATCATTTCTAAGGATTGGAATCAAAGCTTGGTAAATTTACCTGAAAAACCCAGACATGGTGTAAAATTAAATGCAAAAAGGTATTCTGAAAGCGGCTTTTGTACCCTGAATGTAGGAGAAGATGAGGATGAGACGCTCAACCAGCATTATAGTGTACATTTCTATCCTGCAGGAAATCAGGTACCTGTTCACGAGACCCTTCACGCTCCTCTTCAGTTTCTCCAGCTCCACTCTGCGCTTGTCGTCCCCGGCGTTCCTCAGGTGAGGCGGGACGTATTTACCTGCTGCAGAGGGCACCTGCACACGGGAGGATGACAGTTAAAGAATGCAGCATGCAACGTGTCAATACTATGATGAGAAGGAGGAAATGATCTCACGGTTTCAGCTGTCTTTGCATCAGGAGTGACTGCTTCTTCCTCTGCTTCCTCTTCATCGTCAGCTGCTTCTGTCTCGTCCTGATCATCCTCCATTTCCTCCTCTTCCTCAACCACTTCCTCTTCTCCTCCTCCTCCTCCTCCTCCTCACTGTCATCATCCATTGATCCAATATCTTCATCCCCTTCCTCCCCAGACTCTTCCTCCTCTTCTCCAGACTCTTCCTCATCCTCCTCAGAGTCACTTCTTTCCAGCCTTTCAAAATTGTCCTTCGCCATTTCCATGTCCTCGTCTTCGTCGTACAACCCCCCAGCGGACGACCCAGAGTCCAGCGCGCCGAGGATGTAATCCAGTCCGTCGGCGACGAAGGACTGAGGAAGACTCTTCTTGTTCTTCCTCTTGTTCAACCCCAGGTATTTCTCCAGCCTCTTTATCTCTCGGTCCTCTTGTTCGTTGGCCTCCAGCAGAGCCATCCTCCTGGACTCCTGGAGCTTGTTGACTTTCTTTGAAGGTTTTTTAGATTTGTTTTGTTGTTCTGTTGCTTCACCTGTTGACTCTTCTTTGTTTACTTTAGGTTTCTTCTTCTTCTTCTTCTTCTTCTTCTTGGCTTGTTTCTCTTCCTCTTCATCCAGGACAACACTGAGGGTCCCTTTGCCCTCATAGTAGTTCTTCATCTTGGCTTTCTTCAGTTTCCTCGTCTCTTTCCGCAGCTCCTTCCTGCTCTTCTTCTTCACAAATCTCAACCCATGGTCGTTCTCTCCTTCTTCTTCTCCTGCAGTATTTTTCTTAATGAACTCATCCACAGCCACCAGGCACTTCTCCAGCACTTCACTACCCTTCTTCCTCTTCTTGCTGTTTTGCTTCCATTTAGTCTTCATTCTGCACTTCTGTCAGATGTGGTTTCACTCAGCAGCCCTGCGACGAACTACAGGTGATTTAAAGGTGTAGAGGACACGTTAAAAAGGATTTTGAAACAGGTAAATACCGTAGAAAACACAACCATGTGGACACGCCGACTGCCTGTCTTCTTCGTTGGTGCGGGGGGAGCGTCGCCCGTTGATGACGTGTTTTATTTTGGGGCGTTCATCTCTGAGCGGTTTTTTTCCTCCGATGTAAAAGCTGTCTATTCTCAGAGTGAGACGAAGAAGCTGTCTGGAGCCAGTTGAGAGGAAACTGCTAGCATGTAATGTAGCATCTGTGTTTGACAATATGAAGAATGGAAGAAGACGACGTTTCCATCAGAGAGCAGAACTTCCACAGCCAAGTTCGCGAGTACATCGTGAGTAACGTAGCGCGGGCTAATTCAGCGAGCTAACGATGCTAGCAACGTCCTCTAATGCAACAGGGATGCTAAGCTAACGTTAGCATGAGCTGTCAGCTGGACACTAATTATAATAAGGTTCATATTATCGGTTTGTTTTCTGGTGAATTGACTTATTTTATGTCCGATGTAAGTCTGATATGTTTTGAATATTAAACAATATAAAAGTTAGCTTGTGTCAGTGATAACAGTGAAGCTGGTGTATTGATGTGGGATAATGCTATAGACTTGTTATTACTACCTTAAACCTCCACAGTGATGGAAAGATCATTCACTCAAGTACGATTTGAGATAAGACTCGTGCTAATAATGCGCGTGCCAGAGCTACAACAGATCCAGTGCATTGCTATAAAGTGATGTTGTTATCTTGCACATTTACATCTCGTTTCCTTGTGGTCTGCACACACATTGAAAGGCAATGAGAGGATCCTTCTGTGCATAGCATTTCTTCCTCTGCAGTACATCTTCCTTTCTGAAATATACAGAATGTATCAGATGTCTCTCCAGCTCAACACCTCAGCTTTAGCACATTTTGTCCCGAGCAGCTCTTTACACCTGCCTCTCAGTACATTGCATAATGTCGTACTGACACTGTGACCGTAATACCTATAGGGAGACAGCGTATAGCATGTTACTGCAGGTACAAAACAAGTTGCATGTGCTTATTTTGCAGCCACAGTTTGTCTGGGTCCTACTGTAGAGTTTTGAAGAATGCATGCTAACCAGGTTAACACTGAATAACGTGTGACTTGTTTCTGCATTGCTCAGTAATTCCACCTCCTAACAAGCGTGTAACATCTCTCACATGCTTGTGTGCACAACGATGCACTGTTGCACAAAAGTACTTTCACCCAAACCTGAAAATAGTGGAGAAAAACATTCGTAGGAATTCCTGAATCCTCTCATAGAACATGTCACTACCGTCCCTGACCTCCAGCCTTTAGTCCACATATCATAAAGGTGTAACATACCTTTTGTAAATTAGATTAGGAGGTGCACTTCGCTCTGCATCGGCTCGCTACTCCCTCACTGCGAGCTGGACCCAAAGACCCTTTAATTAAAGCACACCTGTTTGCTTTTCCTGTCTTAAAAATACTGAATAACCTTCCCATTGATATCAGGACTGCAGAACATTTACATAGCTTCCATTGCAAAGTAAACCCACCTTGAGCTCATTTGAAACTAAAGTCTGGCTGATTTAAAGTGAATATATCTGCTTTCTTCTTCTTGTTCTGCGTTTATATCTGTATGGTTTGTTGCTTTGGATAATAAAGCAATGTTTGCAGGAAGCATTGCTTTACATGTGACTCTAATAACTTGTTGTCCATTCTGCATGTCCTTATCTCTTCCTGTGCTGTTTCATTGAGTCTGTGCCAGTTAATCAGCTCCGTGCACCTGGTTCTGTCTGGGTTTCCCCCCCAGCAGACATGCTTTTACACGAGTCACAGTCACCACATAGTTGTGCAGCTTGTGAAGGTATCAGCTGTCCTTCATCGGGAAGCAGACGGCAGAGGGATGATGAGAAGCCGTCCTAAAGATCTAGCGCCACGTTTATTTTATTTTCCGTCACTTTGAGACGTGTGCAAACTGTCTGAGTCATCATCCCATAATCCCAGCCCGAGTTACACAATGTTGACACGGTTCAAAGTGCTGAGGTGGGAGCTTCTATCATTAGTCGGGTCCCGCTCAGCGTCACCGTAGAAGAGGGGAATGTGAGATGTGATCCCCCAGTAAGAGCATCCCGCTTGTGTTGAGGCCCCGGTTACCTAATAAATTCCATGCATGTGTCATTTCTGGAGCGCTCTGCGTGCGCTGATGGCCTGGTTAGTGTTTTCAGAGGATGCACCGATCACTTATGTTCCTTTTAATCAGATACCAGTTGAGTAGGGAGTTATTTGTGTTATTACAGGTGCAGGCTGTCACATTCTGCTCATTTGAACAGGCTGAAACCGAATGAAGAGCGCTTTTTGGACAGTAAACATGCACTTTTACACCCTGCATAAACAAAATATTATGCAAGTCTGTATGCACTCTGATCTAAACTATGCACTGTTTGGATTAGACATAACTAATAAATCAAATCATCCATTATAATCATAGAGCATTAAAGAATCTGAGGCAATTTGAAGGTACTTTTTTAGGAAAGATTATAATTATTGGCTTCTTCCTCTTAAATGTGAACAAATTCTGTATTTGTTTAGTCTCTTATCACAGTTCACCTGGTGTTCTCTGATTTTGGACCAAATGAAATACCTTGGGCTCTGGAAATGTGTGATTATTCATTGTTGAACCTACAAATAAAATGTAGACACTTGATTATATAAGGTACTGAAGGTCTGATCCTTTACATGATGTAAAAGCAACCTGAAAATGCATTACACCACCTTCTAATGTGTTACCATGCATATCAGACTGACTGTCATGGGTAAACATCAACAGGTTACCATATGACATCCTGTCTGCACATGTGGAGCAGTACTGTGTGACCTCCTGCAGACTTTAATATATAATCTTTTTATACGTGCTATCATACCATCAGGGTAGTACATTGCTCTGTAAAGCCACACCACACTTCCACTCCTGTAGTAAAGTATTTACAGAACAGAGAGAGGAAAGCCTGAGTCAATAAATGTCTGCTAGTGAATGTGACAGGAAATCCTAAATTAGACTCTCGTGTTTTCTTATGTTTCAGATCTGCTTCCTCCTGTTTGCAGTCCTCTACATCGTGTCCTACTGCATCATCACCAGATACAAGAGGAAGAGTGGTGTGTGTGTGTGTGTGTGTGTGTGTGTGTGTGTGTGTGTGTGTGTGTGTGTGTGTGTGTGTGTGTGTGTGTGTGTGTGTGTGTGTGTGTGTGTGTGTGTGTGTGTGTGTGTGTGTGTGTGTGTGTGAAGCATGAACTACATGCTCGTCTTAAAGCATCTGCAACACTTGCACAGTGTGGTGGAAGCATTTCAGCACCTCTGTGTGTGTTCACGGTGTGTCTGCTCACACACACACACAGGTGCATTGTGTGTGTTGCATTAAGAAGGATTTAGGTGTGTGAGCGACACCACTCCCGTGCACTGATACTCACCTCTGTGTTCGAGCGACCTACCCAGAGTAGCTTTAGGGCTGTGGCAGAAAGGAATAAATAACACAATTGTTGACAAGGTGACACGACCTGTCGATAGGCAGACACTGACGAGTCAGCGGATCTGAGGCAGCTGCAAAGGACTAAACGTATCAATATTTTCCAAAATAGCAACAGTTTTCTTTCCTGTTGTTCATGAGTCAATAATACAACATTCAAAAGGTATTGCTTGTTAAGTGCACGTGTATTTCATCCATGCATTCTGACTGAGCTTCTCTGGTTTCCTCTCCAGATGACCAGGAAGATGAAGATGCTGTCGTCAACAGAATATCGTGAGTGAAGAAGACTACAATTTAATCTGCTGTTCAGAAACCGTTATACACGCTTCACGTAACAAAATAGACATTCATACACAAATATAACTCAAGATAGTGAGTCTGTATTTGAAATAAATATATGGTTGTTACTAATCAAACGAAACAATTAATTAACCAATCAATCAGATAAGAAGTACTTATTAGTACTAGGCTTCTGGAGTAAGGACACGACAAACTGGCCTGTTTTTGACTTGTCTTTAAGCTATATATCAATAAGGCTGAAAATACAAAGAATTTACAACAGTCCTCTTGATTGTTGTTCTTTATTACTATATAAACTATAGTTTTTGCACATGTATTATAACTATATATAATAAGCTGTGCTATCAAATGTGTTTTGTGGCTCCAGACAGATTTGATTTGACCCTATAACTAATTACATATATCTAAAAAGCACTGACCGCGACCATAACTGGGTGTGTGAGGGAGAGCTGTGGAGAGGATCACATGGCTGTCAGAGTAGAGTTGAAACACACACACACACACACCCTTCATGTTTAGGTGCAGCTGAGCAAAATAGTACCTAAGGGCCCGTCTAAATAATTGAAAGCGCGGGGGGGGGGGCCTTGTGAGCCTGGGGGGATAGAACTGACGAGTAGACAGATCATTAAAGTTAATATAACTTAAGTCACATCTTCTCTACTTACTGCAATGTCTTTCTTGTTATATAAACGTGTGTGTGTGTGTGTGTGTGTGTGTGTGATTTCCCCTGCAGATTGTACCTGTGCACCTTCACCCTGGCCGTGTCGGGTGGTGCCGTCTTCCTGCTGCCTTTCTCAATCATCAGTAACGAGATCCTGCTCTCCTTCCCAAAGAACTATTACATCCAGTGGCTCAACGGCTCCCTCATCCATGGTCAGAACCCAACACCACCCGTCTGTTTGTTATATATTAAAGAGGCCCTCTCCTGTGGTGTGTTCTATAGGTTTTAGTGCATGTAAATGGTCTGCAGAGGCTGAAATCCTAAAATGTTTATCTTAAATGTGTGAAGGATGCATGTTGCTGCCACAGCCCCCAGGGGGCGTCAGAGTCCACGATTTAGACACAGCACAAAGACACTGCAGATAAATTACTACCTGATAAAAATAAATGGGAATCTCTGAAATTGAAAAGACCTGCCTGGAAAAGTCAAATTAAAACAAGACTTTATATTAATCAATTTATATTTGTTTCCCTTCAGGCCTGTGGAACCTGGTGTCCCTGTTCTCCAACCTCTGCCTCTTCGTCCTCATGCCCTTTGCCTATTTCTTCCTGGAGTCGGAGGGATTTGCGGGGTCTAAAAAGGTATGTAGACACAAATCTGACATGGAATTTATACGCATTAGTTTTGCTATTTTTTTGAGACACAAAAGGTAAAACAGTACAAATTGGAAATAAATTTGACATTTTTGGACGAAATTTGGATGAAATAAGCTTTAAAATCAACATCATAAATAATTACCTGTAGTCAGTAATCTAAGTATTAAATTTAACCTGATTACTTTCTCTTTTAGGAATAAAAAAATGCTGTTGAGTTCAATTAGAAGCAAACACAGAATTGATTTAATATATAAGAGATGATAAATGAAAACCAAAATCTAAATCCTACCTAGATATTGATCTCTAATTTAAAATGCACTGCAATCCTGCGAGAAATCCCATAATTTGTACGTCTTTTTCTTAAATAACTGTAAGGGAAGAATACTTTAAACATTAAACTTACTTATAATGGAAATAGATCTTTGGTGCATGCACAAAGGGTCAAATAACACACTCTCACACACACAAACGTGGGGAAATGCCTCTTAAAGTCACTCATTCTCAGTCTTAATTACCTAATATATGTAATTAATGACTCCCTAAGCTGCACAGACTGAAGAGGTTTAATTACTGGCTTGAAAACGAGACAAACTCTGAGACGTGGACCCCCGTTGACTGTCCCGTATGAGTGCTTCGGTCTGGGTGCAGCAGCAGGTGTGGTTGCCCTCTCTCTGACTCGCCCGCTGTAACCACAGAGAGTTCATTAGCCATGAAAGTCTGCCTCTGGACTTCGCCCAGCGCCACATCCTGACAAACCTCCTTCCAACGTCGGGCTGCAAACGCTTCAACACCGCTGCATCGGCCCCACTGATTTAGAGCCTGATTCTTCGTCACCCCCCCCCACCAAAATAAAACTTCAAAAGCACCAGGCTAATAATCGAGTTGTAAGGCTCAGCGAACTTCCTCGTTTAATTGATTACTGAAAAAAGGGAGGCTGGGGGCTCGTGTTGCAAACGTCCATAAAGTGGCAGCAGCATGACAGCACAATAGAGCAGGGGGGGGGGGGGGGATTTACTCCTAATACACCTCTATCCTGTGTCACAGTTTGAAGCCCCTCTGGTTTATGTCCCTCCGGGCTGAAGCACATAAACATTAGTCTGTACTGTAGCTGAGCTTCTCAGACCACTAATTTGTTTGGCTTGGATTTCTCCAGTAGACGTGGAGGGCCTCTCCTCGCTACTGATCTTCCATAAACGTGCTGGAGAAGGAAGCACTGTTCAGTGTTGAGCTGCACGTCCGGGTCTGTAGTGTGTGTTTGCCGTGGAGGTGACGCTAGAAACAGAGCTGCCAGATCGGAGTTTTTATAACGTGATATGATCCCCTCTCTCCAGTTTTTTAAGTGGCGTTTTTAACCCGCTGTGGCTCGGAAATGAAGCCCATGATGAACCTCGCTCCTGCCGCTGCGTCGGCCTCGTCATGTGGCTGTGTTTACGTTTCACGATGCACTAAAAGACCCCGCAGAATGAAGACGGAGAGGTTTCTTCTTTACTGAACTGCTAAGCTCTCAGAGTGATTAATAGTCTCCCAAATTGTCCAAATTGTGGATGAATCGGAGCGACTTAGGATGTCAGACGTTATGATCCGGCTTTATTTGCTGCTGTAAAAAGTCTCCCGCTGTACTGCGCTGCTATCACAGCCGAGCAGGAGAGACGCATCACTGACCGTCGTTAGGGAGCCTCTGAGGGAGAAGTACTCAGGTCTGTACGGGAGTAAAAGTAGAAGTACTCAGGTCTGTACGGGAGTAGAAGTACTCAGGTCTGTACGGGAGTAAAAGTAGAAGTACTCAGGTCTTGTACTTGAGTAAAGTAGAAGTACTCAGGTCTTGTACTTGAGTAAAGTAGAAGTACTCAGGTCTTGTTCTTGAGTAAAGTAGAAGTACTCAGGTCTTGTTCTTGAGTAAAGTAGAAGTACTCAGGTCTTGTACTTGAGTAAAGTAGAAGTACTCTGATCTTGTACTTGAGTAAAGTAGAAGTACTCAGATCTTGTACTTGAGTAAAGTAGAAGTACTCAGGTCTTGTTCTTGAGTAAAGTAGAAGTACTCTGATCTTGTACTTGAGTAAAGTAGAAGTACTCAGATCTTGTACTTGAGTAAAGTAGAAGTACTCAGATCTTGTACTTGAGTAAAGTAGAAGTACTCAGGTCTTGTACTTGAGTAAAGTAGAAGTACTCAGGTCTTGTTCTTGAGTAAAGTAGAAGTACTCAGGTCTTGTACTTGAGTAAAGTAGAAGTACTCAGGTCTTGTACTTGAGTAAAGTAGAAGTACTCAGATCTTGTTCTTGAGTAAAGTAGAAGTACTCAGATCTTGTTCTTGAGTAAAGTAGAAGTACTCAGATCTTGTACTTGAGTAAAGTAGAAGTACTCAGGTCTTGTACTTGAGTAAAGTAGAAGTACTCAGGTCTTGTACCTGAGTAAAGTAGAAGTACCAGAGTGTAGGAATACTCTGTCACAGTGAAAGTATTCTAAATGTTCCTCCAGTGAAAGTAGAAAGTACTCTCCTCTAAATATACTTAAAGTAGCGACAGTAAAAGTAGTCATTGTCTGATTGGTCCATTTCAGAATAATATCTCTGATATGTTTTATAATGATTGATCATTAAAGTGTTCTCAGAGCTGGTAAAGGTGCAGCTAGTTTGAATGCTTTGTATACTGCAGGGAAGCTGCTGGATTTACTGCAGGTGAACTACAGCCTGATTATTCATCCTAATCTGCCCGGCAACTAAAGGTACTAAATAGTAAATATAGTTAATGGGGTAAAACATCTCCATCAAACTGTATTTCTGCATTTAGCCTCGTCCACTCTCACATTATGGTTTGTTTCTGTGTGCAGTGAAGAGATGTGTTTGATCCTGAAACGAGTTGCAGCGAGTCTGACCCCCCGACTGACCCAGCAGAGGGCCAACAGGTTTCATCTGGTAGTTAAAGAAACTCCTCATCAATCTCATCCTGAGCCCCAACCCGCCAATGATGAGAAGTGTGTTTATTGTGGAGGGGTAAGGGGGGGGGGGGAACGCGTCTCGCCGAGCGGTGTTACTAAGATACTCGTCTTTGTTGGAGCTCCACAATGGGGGGGGGGGGGGGGGGATATTTATTTCAAATCTCCTCTGCACATGCGGGACATTTTTCCCAGGCCTTCTTTGCCAGCGACCGGGGAATATAAAGTGGTGTTTACATACCTTCCCTTAAGGTCACGATGTCTCCCTAAAGCTGCCCCCGTTACAACCGACGTTCCCATGGCAACATATTGGTTCGAGCTGGGAATTTATAAAGAGAAAAGACTGTTTTTTTTACCCTTTTTTTTCTGCCATGACTCAGTTTTTCTAGCTTTAAAAGCCGGAATATCGTTTACCTGAATCACTGCGGTGCATTCACACGGCTTTAGGTACGAGCTGGTTATTCTTTAAGGGACGCCTCTCTGTAACGAGCTGTGGTCACTGTAGGAAATCAGATAAAATAATGAGTCTGTTTCTGACTCATCGGGGGAACAGACGGGAAGAAGTCTTTTTTCTGGGGTTTTATTGCAGTTTTCAGCGTACAAAATCACATTTCTATTTAGCTGTATTTACAGAGCCAGCACATAGAAAGAAAACATGACAACAATTCAAAAATAAATAAATAAAACTATCCCAAAATAGAAATGAATGCAGATAAAAAATAAATTAAATAAATTAAATTAATAAAAGTAATCAAATTGAATTGAAATGAAATAAGAAATGGGACTTCCATGTGTGGGAAAGAACTGGTTTTAATTCACATCCTAAAAACCTCGTTAAAGAAGTTTCACAGTAATAATTGTATTTTTTTTGTCAGAACTCCTGCGTATGAAAGTTCCCGATCGCGTCCCCCGCCCCCGAGCTTTATTAAGAAGTCTTATTAAGCGTCTTTAGAAGTTGATTGTGCAGCTTTACAGGGCGACTGTCCCTGTCCTCTGCTTTCTGTCTCTCACACGGTCACCGCCGGTTGAAGGATTCACTAATAAGGTCTCTGGGCATCTGGCAGTCCTTTTTAGCAAGGGAGCAAAAAAAAGAAACCAAAAAAATCTGCCCTGACCTGCCCCCCCTCCCTCATTTATTCCACTCTTGTTCCACACGCCCCTGACAGTGGGCAGAGAGATGGTCTGCAGGATGATCTCTGCTCGACCTGCTGACCTCAGAGCGATTAATGGCTGCAACTAGGAAGCTGCAGCGCCTCAAAACTCGCTTTCTTTGTCTCCTTTCTGCCCTCCAGTATCCAACACTGCCCCGGTATTATCCCAGAACCAGTCCTACAGCTGGGAATGCACGGCATTGCAGCAAAGCTAACTTATGCACTTATTTATATTCTATTATTACTAACATGTGCTTAGCTTTATTCTGTATTATTGCATGCCTTTTTTAACCTGTACATGCCCTCGCTGCAGGACTAATGAAGGGATTCTGAGTCTGAAAAGTGGTTAAAAAGGCATGCAAAAATACAAGCTATCTCTTAGTAAGCTATCTTATTAAACACCAAGGGGAATAGAATATAAAATAAAGACAAATAGCACAGGAGGCTAAAAATGTGTAGCTGCAGTTTAGAGGACACATAAAAGTGATAATCGCACAGTGGCTTTAAACTTCATAAAAGAGGCAGATTATTCTCCTGCAGCACGATTCAAAACAGATCCCGGCCCTGTGTGGCGTGGGGAGGATTCAGAGGTCTGGATCGGTGACTTCATGCATGTTTTTGTTTGGCTACACATGAAGTGGTATCTCTGTGGCCACACACACACACACACACACACACACGTTTCTTGGAAGTCCTGTTGGAGCTGCAGCGCCTCGCTCCATGTCGGTGTGAGGATCAGGGGATGCTGAATATTTCAGAGCGGCTATATTTAGAGGCAGTTACACTTTTAGAAAGGCAAGAATAGAACGTTTCAGCGGGCGCTCTGCATGCCGAGGTCTTTGTATCCGCTCTCTTCCTTCACCGGTTGACAGTTCTATCTTTGATCAGGGATGATAGCGCCGTCGCTGCTTCCTATTTTTATCCCTTTCACAGTGACCTCTCCTGATGAGGGCTTTATCCTCCTCTCGTAAGACACTGCAGCGTCATGCATGTGAGGCTCCTGCTCCTCTCGTCTGACTCGGGGATGATAGTAAGGGAGGTGACGAGCTTTGCCTTTGCCCTAAATGATCTGAATGGGTAATGATTTCTTATAAATGATTGAGGGAGCCATCTGAAGGGAATACACCTTCAGCAGGGCACGGGCGGCTTGTTAAGGAGGACTGGAGCGTTCGTCCCGCCTGCAGCCCATCCCCGCCCCGATGCATCCTTAAGAGAGCGCTGGTGGGACGTGGTTCGAGTCCCTGAAAGCTTCCTCTCTCACCTCTGCACCTCCGGGGAGCGAGAGTCTCTCAGACGTTCATTCCTCTCCTCCTCCAGCCTCCCTCTAGTTCCTCGCTCGCTTGATTCCTCTCCATCTCGGGGGTGAAAGTAGATCTTTTTTGTAGATAATTGCTTTATTTCTCACACATTTGACTCATTCTGTTTATTTTATATATTTATATTTAGAAATGTAGTGTCATGTTTGGACTCTGGATACGGAAAACAAAGATAGACATACCTATATAGCATATTATATACATTCATAACTAAAGACACACAATGAGTCATTTTTATACCAATGCACTCCGTATATGAATTGAGAAGTACATACTTCATTCATTTATACTTCAAAATGTTCAGGTATGTCTTAAAATCTAGGACCATTTTCTTTATTTTTGCCAAGTCTGTGACAATTTTGCACGCTTTAAAATGTATATGACATGCAGTACGTCTATTATAATGCTTATTCAGTATATTTATTCATATTTTTAGCTCATGCATAATGTCTTTAACATGCTGCTGCAACAAAAAACTAACAATTTTGGATCAATAAAGTAAAGTCAGCGGTACATATAGATCCCTTTTCACTCACGTGTCCAGAGATATTTAGCTCAAACAGCTGTTTTAATATCTGCACGGCTCTCTACTCCTCGTATGTGTTTACCTACTGTTCTGCTTCTGATATTTATATATAACTTTGTTTAACTAAAGAGCCATAAAGATGTATAATGAGGTCCTGCAGTTCCCCCCTCGTCCACACTGTGGCGCTCCAGACTCTGCCCACTGTCCATCCTGTTGTGCTAGAAAATTCTGCACTCACTCACTGAGGCTTTTCCTCACCATAGCGCTTTAAAGGAGGCGAGGGATGGCTCAGTAACACCTAAAACATGACTATGAATTAAGACTGGGACTAGGTTTGGATCCTTTAGAGTACAGGCTCAGTTATAAGGCTTTAAATTGACCAAAAATGGCATTAAATATTCAGTTTTTATAAGAAAGAAGGCAGTTTTTAAGGTAGTCTGTGCATCAACTGTACATATTAAGCTGCAGGTTAGTTAGCTTAGCATAAAGACTACATCTAGATTAGTCTCGTGGTTAAACAGGAGTTATTATTTCCTCGATTCGTCCCAAAAAGCTTCATCAAAATGTTGTTTTAATGGGACTTTTACCTCCCATCCCAATTAGGCAGACCCTAATGCTAGAGGACAGGTGGGGCAATCATGTCGGGGAACCAAAGCAACCCCCAGTTGTCTGATTTAATCTGCAGAATTGAAACCATTTCCATTCTATAAAGCGACATGATTAACTTTCAAAGAGAGACCCTTCGTGTACCTGTTGGCAAAGACTGAACAGCACCCGCTCGGCCGTTAGCTGGGAACAAATTGCTCATCTGTGGCCAATTTAAGCGGCGCTGCCTGGTTATCCCGCGCCTGGTAGCCTCGGTGACATGTGGAGCGAACGCCCATCCATCTCACTCCAGCAGGGGGGGAGAGGAAACTGTGTGAACAGGTAGAAGAGGGCTTTATTAACCACTCAGCGGTTTGTGACCCGGAAAACCCAAATTACCCCAAAACCCCTCTGGTCTGCACGGCGCTGAGGGACGCGCTTTAATCGGGCCCAGATGGGAGGCCTGCTCTGGATCGCAGACAGAAGCTGAACCCCGTCAGAGCAGACCGCTGTGTATAAAAGAGCTGTTTTACGCGGGGTCCGTGGGAGCGTTTGTGTCACGTTTGTGTGCTGTGAATGGAAATGATGGCGTTTAATATGAGCGAGGCAGGACGGACCCGTCTCGTTAAATGTCTTTTATTAAACGCTCCGTGCAATAACTGGGGTTTTTATGATGCTGATTCCTGTAGATTGAGAAGGATCTCATAACATATTTCTCTTTTGCTTCTGACAGGGCATCAGGGCGCGCATCCTGGAGACATTTGTGATGCTCTTCCTGCTGGCTCTGCTCATCCTGGGCATCGTGTGGGTGGCGTCAGCGCTTATAGACAACGATGCAGCCAGTATGGAGTCTCTGTACGGTGCGTTGATGCAAGATTCTGCGGGGAAATGAGGCTGTGCATTAACTGTAAATATTGAGGTTAACCAGGAGTGGTCGCTGGAGCTATGTTTAATCAAAGGACTCTTTCTGTTATAGATCTGTGGGAGTTTTACCTCCCGTACCTGTACTCCTGCATATCTCTGATGGGAGGCCTGCTTCTCCTCAGTAAGACAAACATCCTCATTGACGTGGAGCTCCTTAATTCAGTCTCCTAATCGTGGTTCCCTTTTGTCTCCCGCGCAGTGTGCACCCCAGTGGGACTGTCCCGGATGTTCACCATCATGGGCCAGCTGCTGGTGAAGCCCACAGTAAGTCGTTCCTAGCTTTCAAACACAGCGCGACACAGGACTACAAATACATCAGCAACTCATCCTCCCATCTGCCATCTCTCCAGTCCCACTTTGAGCCTAATTATAACCCTCTGCTCCCCCCCCCTCCTCAGATCCTGGAGGACCTGGATGAGCAGATTTACTGCATCCATTTGCAGGAGGAAGCCCTTCAGAGGAGATTAAACGGTATGTCTGTGGGAGACGTGTTGGCACATTAGAGGGGAGGGGAAGGGTTGACGGCCCTACTGGGTGTGACGGAGCCACACTGGAATCAATTAGCATCGAAACATTCAGCCACATGGACGTGGAAACACCCACACACACTCGACAGCGGCCTTCTTCAGAGCATATTTTATGTTGAGGAAGACGCTCCGCTGTCACTGCTATGGCCTCATTTAACCCAGAGTGGTAGCCGGGGTAATGGGATGGAAATTAAAATCATTTACAAGAACTTTTTTGGCTCGTTCCCGCGGACATTAAAGAGATTTCTCTGTGGCACAAAGGGGAAAGAGTTTCAGAAGAGTTTCAGAACAAGGTGATGCTTATTTTGCCAGCCTGCATTTCCTCCTCACAAAGCTACTTTAATATTAACTGAAGCACGCAACCAAGTGTACAGATGCGAGTAAATCCAGAGAGCGAGCGTCCTTTCAAACCCGGGAGGTAAAGGAGATCGCTGCCTGATAAGCAAGACGTGTTTTCGATACGCCACGCCGGACACCACCATAGACTGCCACCAAGGCGTACGGTTCCCTACCCGGCTTTGAAGTGTTCAAATAATGCGCTCCTTATCGTGTCCCTCACCGTTTGATCTTCACACGTCTCTGTAGCTCTTCATTTGGGAAGCTGCGACACACGGACGTGAATAAACTGTACGCTCGCATGGAGGTGAACCTGAAGGCCACACTGCGCTGCCTTTGATGTACACTAAGTAGACGGCAGGTCAGGAACAGTTCACGGGACACACTCCAGAGGACAGCTATGGTGTCTTCATGCTTTACCTGAGTCACAGATCAGCCTCTCAAATCCCAGTGGGCTTTTGTTTGTGTGTTTCTGAAAGTTAAAGGCTTAAAATGCTTGGGTTGCTTTCTTGTTAAGCGTAAGATGCATCTGTGTGTAGAGAAGTGACTCTATAACTATGGGATGCACTGCTGTCACGTGATTTATGGGAAGCAAGTACACCTTCTGCATCGCTTTGAAGACATTACTGAGACTCCAAATGACAAAAGAGGTCATTTTGCAGGGTATATTAAATGCAAAAACATGCAAAATAAGCAGCAATGACTTAAAAATAATGCAAAATTATTCTGTTCAATCACAAAATACTGTGCATACCATCCTTTGGATGAATCCTGCACGCTGAAACAACTTGTCCGTGCCTCAAATAACTTATTTTAAAAAGGTGCAAATGCAGGAAAAAATGCTTCTGATTCCACACACACACACACACACACACACACACACACACACACACACACACACACACACACACACACACACACACACACACACACACACACACACACACACACACACACACACACACACACACACACACACACACACACACACACACACACACACACACACACACACACACACACACACACACACACACACACTGCATTGCCCTCTCAGACCCTGATGCTGATCAGAGCCGAGGAGAGTCCAGATGCTCTGCGGCACGACGACCTTGCCGGTGCCGGTGCTCGTCTCCGCATGGTGTTTAGCATATGTGTGGATGACGTAATCCCCTTCGCCCGTTAGGCTGAAGGTTGGAGAGAGGATACGGTGAATTACTCCGGGGCCTTCCTGGCTGCCAGAAGCCTCACTCAGCATCTCTGCCGCGCTGTAACTCAGTCTATACGTGCGGCTGCCAGCAGGATATATTTAACTCCAGTCGGGGGTGATGTCATTGAAGATACTGCAGTTAAACCTCCCTCCTCTTAACAAGCGGGGATATTGTTCTTCCTGTCGATGCTTATTAGGAAGCGACTGATTATTTGATCGGTGATTTATCTCTGACGGGTAAGGTTTGGATGTGTTCGTTCGTTTGCGGCTGAGCAGGTTTGGCTTCCCCAGGGCGTTCGAAGAAGAGCTGCTGAACTGTCCGTGACATTTCCTGTTGTGTTGTGACTGCATTAGCTCGGAGGGTTCAAACTTTCCCCTTGCTCAGATCCCGGGACAGACGGCTCACTGAGAGCTGCCATCCAGACAGGGCGTGTCGCAATCACGCGGAGGGTTTGATCAAAGTGATCGGTCCATCCCTCCTGCAGCTCACATGAAAGATGGTGTTTTTATCGCACGCTAGTAACGTTGTAACACTGAGCTAATTGGTCTTGATCTGCCAATCACCCCAGGGGTTGCAAATGGATACTCCTTCACTCCGGGCCCTCGGGGGGGCGGTTACGCTAGTGCGTGGAGCTGGAAGGAAAACACAGTCAGATAGATAAATTAGCCTCAAATGAGCCGGCCCTGTGGTTTTCCTGGAGAATCCCTTGCTGTCTTCTGCAGGAAAACCAGTCGCAGCATGTGAGAGACGGATCCTGACACCGGAGATTATTTCTACCTGTTCAGGTTCACATCAGCAGGAGAGGACTCTTTAAAGTAGAGACTCTACATACTGATATACACCTGAACATCAGCAGGAGAGGAACTCTTTAAAGTAGAGACGCTACATACTGATATACACCTGAACATCAGCAGGAGAGGACTCTTTAAAGTAGAGACTCTACATACTGATATACACCTGAACATCAGCAGGAGAGGACTCTTTAAAGTAGAGACTCTACATACTGATATACACCTGAACATCAGCAGGAGAGGACTTTTTAAAGTAGAGACACTACATACTGATATACACCTGAACATCAGCAGGAGAGGACTCTTTAAAGTAGAGACTCTACATACTGATATACACCTGAACATCAGCAGGAGAGGACTCTTTAAAGTAGAGACTCTACATACTGATATACACCTGAACATCAGCAGGAGAGGACTCTTTAAAGTAGAGACACTACATACTGATATACACCTGAACATCAGCAGGAGAGGACTCTTTAAAGTAGAGACGCTACATACTGATATACACCTGAACATCAGCAGGAGAGGACTCTTTAAAGTAGAGACACTACATACTGATATACACCTGAACATCAGCAGGAGAGGACTCTTTAAAGTAGAGACTCTACATACTGATATACACCTGAACATCAGCAGGAGAGGACTCTTTAAAGTAGAGACGCTACATACTGATATACACCTGAACATCAGCAGGAGAGGACTCTTTAAAGTAGAGACTCTACATACTGATATACACCTGAACATCAGCAGGAGAGGACTCTTTAAAGTAGAGACTCTACATACTGATATACACCTGAACATCAGCAGGAGAGGACTCTTTAAAGTAGAGACGCTACATACTGATATAGAGGAACTCTTTAATCCGATTGGTTTGTTTCTGCAGGAACCTGCTCTCACGCCTACACTCGAGGAAGCTCCTCTCACCAGCTCAACAGAGAACTGGAAACCATTAGGACCCTGAAGAACAAACTGGGTAGGTGGTCGGTGTGGTCAGACCTTGATCTGCCTCGGCGCTGCGGGCCAGGCTCTCTACATATTGCTGACAGGCGGCCACGCTCCGCCTTCATTTCTGAATTTGGACTTGGACCAGAACTGCCTGATCATTTTCCATCCATTTTAGGATATTATAAATGAGGGCTTTTGGGGAGCATTGTGGGGGGGGTGAATGGAAGGAGGGAGGGAGGGAGGGGGGAGCAGCACAAAGGCACTTAGGATATTGGACAAGATGCAAACTTTATATTGTAGCGAGCCTTTTAGTGATGTCATTAATTTAGAAGGATGGTGCAGATAAAGTGCACTTGGCAAACTTCACGCAGGGTGGGTGCACTTTGAGAATAAGGAGGACTAACAAGGTTGGAAATAGAGAAAAGAAAGTCAATATGGCAAAGACTGTGGGGCAGAGTCACACACACACACACACACACACACACACACACACACACACACACACACACACACACACACACACACACACACACACACACACACACACACACACACACACACACACACACACACACACACACACACACACACACACACACACACACACACACACACACACTCTGACCAACATATAAATCACAGGATTAATTTAGCATTTCTTTTCATCCAAGATTTATTGTTGTTTCCACTAATTAAGGCAATGATGAGTGTGACTAATTAAAGAGGAAGAGCGCAATTTTCTGCAGGTTAAGAAATGCACATCACCTGGGGGGGGCTGGGTCGCGATGAGAGGTGAGATAATGTTTTCTACACACACTCACGGTATGTTTTACCAAACCGAGCTGCAGGTGAAGCCCCAGGACGCATCAGTGCTTACTTTGATGACTCTATTAATGAACCACGCTGTATCTCTCCATCTGGTAATTAAAGAGTCGGTTATATATTTCTTAAGACTAATAACCCCCCTGCATTTTTGGCTCTCCCCCCCCCTCAGAGAGAAGAAAGAAGGCCTCGGGTTGGGAGAAGAACTTGTTATATCCCATAGTGATGCTGATCCTGCTGGCAGGAACTGTGAGTAGTTTACTCGGGTACTCGGGTACAGGGTAGTGCTTTGAAGGCGGCCTGAAGAGCGGACTGTATTAGGAAAACCTGGGACGGATTTTTGAGAATATATTCTTCTTTTTGATTATTTCTGAGGAACTAAATACTGCATAGACACCTACACTCACCTGGGACTCTTGAAGTGTAGCATATATTCCTTTTTCCTGCATTTAAAGAGGTGTGTTTTGCCCAAATTGAACTGGTGCATGCTCTTTATGGTTCCCATTGACTTCTCAAATTGACCGGCATCCCAGCAGCTTTTGCTCAAACCCCTGCAGTCCTTTCTACTTCTACTCCTCTACATTTAGTCCCTCTCTTCCACCTCTGCCTCTCAGCCGCCCGCTGTGTTTACTCATGGCGGATACTCTCAGCTCCCAGTCAGGGTGTGGAAACTACTTTTGTTTAATGGCTGGTTAGGACAACCCTGAGTTAGATTACAGTGTGTGTGTGTGGGGGGGGGTACTTTCTTAGTATCCTGATTATGTAATATTGATCAATGCTTTTCTAATCATGTGTAAACAAATCTCTATCCTCTAGACTATTTCAGTCCTCATGGTGGTGTTTAACATCCTATACCTCCTGGTGGATGAGACTGCCATGCCCAAAGGATCCACGGTAAGTCTACTGTACACACACACATACACACACACACACACACACACACACACACCCCTCCCGAGACACACCCAGTGTGTAAACTGCAGAGCAGTGCTCCCTATCAGACCTGCCATGTTCCTGCCGGAGACATAAATCAAATTCCGGATACGCTCAGACGCTGGAAGAAAGGGCTGAGCAGCAGATGTGAATCAGGCCTGAACCTTGTGCCTCCTTGTTTTGTTTTGGGAGCTCATTGAAAGTCATTTCACAGCAGCGTGCCGACTCACTGCGTCTCTCTGGAGTCCACAGCGGGTAAATAAGCTGCTCCAGCCTGCAGGTGAAGGACGTCTCACCGAGTGTGCAGCGGCTCTCAGAGATCCTCATCTCTGCCTGACATGCAACTCGTTTCAAGCTCTCCTTATCTCATCTGCACTGACAGAGTGTGTGTGTGTGTGTGTGTGTGTGTGTGTGTGTGTGTGTGTGTGTGTGTGTGTGTGGTTGCATTCTTGTCTGAGAGAGAGGGCAACATAATGTATCCTATTTCTCCCCCCACTCCATGCCCTCCACATTCCACTTATTTCATTGAGCAGAGGTGTGTGTTGTTTTTGGCCCGACGCGTCGCAGAAAAAATCCCCCAAATTACGCCTCATGTCATGCGGCTCGGAGCTGTCCTCCCTGACAGTGCGGCTCACTAAATGGTTTGTGGAGCTGGATGGATGCCACACCTCTGGGGGGGGGGGGGGGAGATGCACGTCCTCCAAAACAAATCGATACTCGTATGATATCCGTCTCTCTCACCCTGCAGTGCTCGCTCTCTGCAGACATGAGAGAGAGGGATGTGAGGCAGAGGATCGGGGTCTTGCTGTCGGGACTGTGGGAAAGTCCAATGAGGCCCCGATGCTCTGATTTTTGTGGGGGGGGGGGGGGGGTGATGCACAATGGAAGTGCCCTGTCAATGTTTGCCTTGCCTTCCTGCTAAGCATCCCTCCGCCGTGGAGCTTTAGCATATTAGCAGAGGATGGAGGATGGGGAGGAGGAGGATGAGTGTGTTCTCTCACTCACAAACCATAGGGCCTTCAGACCCCCCAGGACAGGTTCACCTAGGATGCAGAACTGTCCTGAAATGAGGAACAGATTGACACCTAGTGGAGCTTTCTCTGTGCAATAACTACCAGGCGCTCCAGTTAAAACAAAGTGAATAAATGAGGGGTTTATGGCAACATGACGGGGATTTAAGTACCTTTAACTGCTGTGGGCAGGAGAATAGATGGCCAGCACCGGGTCTTTATCACTGAAATGATTAAAGATACAGCCACAATATGGATTTTATCCAAGCGGACTGTACGGTTTAAAATGTGCCTTTGGAGTCGCTCCATCTCTGATGCAAGGAAATGTTTAAAAAATACAACATCTACAAAAAGTACAAATGTGACCCAGGTCAAAGGGTCAGGAAGTAGGTGTTTATCACACATGCAACAAATGTCTGCACCACACACACACACACACACACACACACACACACACACACACACACACACACACACACCACACACACCCTCTGCTTTGGGATGGAAAAGAGTTGAAAGGCTGGGAAAGGTAGCTGTCCTAAACATTGCACACTCACACCGTCTTAATGCATGCTCACCCTCTCCATTAATAAATTACATTAGATGCTGTCTGCTAATTCCCCAAGAGAGAGGGGAGGCAGAGAGAGGGGAGGTAGAGAGGGGAGCTCTGCAGCAGCTCTGCAGTACGGTCTCTCTCTCTCTCTCTCTCTCTCGGGGTCAAAAAACCAGAGCAAAAAGGTTTTGTGGTGAGTAGTGTGTATGGTCACACTGGTTTGGCAGGGTTCTGTGTTTGGATTGCACTGCTACACAAACAAACACTACATTAAAATCCACACGGGATCAAAGAGGGATGTATAGCAATCATTCACACTACTGTGTGTGTGTGTGTGTGTGTGTGTGTGTGTGTGTGTGTGTGTGTGTGTGTGTGTGTGTGTGTGTGTGTGTGTGTGTGTGTGCCTGCAGAGATCTGATCTATCATTTTGCTTTCTATTTATATACAACCTGCAAACAGAAGCAGCTCTTCCATTTTCTCGGGCACTACTATTGTTACCTCTACGTTGTTGTGACGTGTGCACACAGTTATTTCCTAATATATAAAAGTCTGTCCTCTTTGATCGACCTGCACTGTCCTTCTGCTGCTGTAAGTCTCCAGGACAGATAAAGGAATCAGATTCTCAAATAATAACCAAGTTTTCCGTCCCCACCCTCCAGGACCGGGGCATCGGGAACACGTCCCTCTCCACGTTCGGCTTGGCTCAGGCGGTGCTGGAGATCATCCTCATGTTGTATCCTTTCATTGACCGACCCCCTGTCCCCCCCCCAGCCCCCTTTGTCTGTGGCCAAAGTAGCATGGTCCACGTCCAAGAGCAACACCGTCCGGCCAGCTTTGTTTACTCTTACACTTTAGCCGGACGTCTTCCGGAGGACGCGTCGTCACCTTTTCTCAGAGCTGAAAGGTGTAGATTTGAGATGCTTAACCCCTCCTGTCGTCAAAGATGAGAGACTGAACATGTATTCCAGGAGTAACATGGTTATTTGTGGAGGATATCCTGACTAAATCAGAATATTTATGATAGACTAAAGTATAAATTGGTCAGATTTTGTTTGTAAAAAGTCTCCTGTAGTGTTTTTGCTCCTCGACTGAATTCCTCCACAGCTACTTGATGGTATCATCTGTGGTGGGCTTCTATAGCCTGCGGGTCTTCCAGGGCCTCACTCCCAGGAACGATGACACCACCATGACAACGGTAAGGATGTGGGGTGGCTACATTGCACCTTTGGGACACCCATCCATTTCCTTCCTCTCGCCGCAGACCCCCTGCTGTGCTCCCCTCAGTTGATCCGTCCAATATTTGTTTGTGGGTTGTGCAAACACTGGCAACCCTTTCTTGTACATCAGAGGGGGGTGTTTTTCACGTTGGAGGGGGGGTTAGTGGAGGATGCGTGCTGTGTTTGGCCCACAGTGGCACCCATTCACTTGGTAATGAGTGTGGGAGGGTTGGGGCTCGTTAACCGGCCGTGACGCTCCGGTGAAAGGGCTGCACGGGACAACAGAGGGGACCTGGTAATGAGCGGCTTCAGAGGTACTAATTGTACAATATGTGGAACCAATTTAACATCAAGTGGTGTGTGTGTGTGTGTGTGTGTGTGTGTGTGTGTGTGTGTGTGTGTGTGTGTGTGTGTGTGTGTGTGTGTGTGTGTGTGTGTGTGTGTGTGTGTGTGTGTGTGTGTGTGTGTGTGTGTGTGTGTGTGTCAAACGTCTCGTTGCTCTGTGAAATATCGTTTAAAAACCTCTTTCTTTTGTAGATCATCGGCTGCTGTGTGTCCATCCTGGTGCTGAGCTCAGCCCTGCCAGTGATGTCCAGAACTCTGGGTGAGTCACACCCACACCCACACACACACACACACACACACACACACACACACACACACACACACACACACACACACACAAAGAAAGACCCAGGCTATCTGCTTTTCTGTTGCTCCATATTTAGGAGGAAAATTCAAAAAACGAAAGGAAAAATCACACAAATTTCCCAAAATATCTATTTCTTTAAGAGTTTCTAGTGGATTTTCAGCAATTTCAAACCCCCCCAGACAGAGTAAACGCCCCCCCACTCCCTGCAGCATTCTCCCATAGTTTCCCATAGTGACATTAGAAAGGATTGCAGGGTGAAGGGGTAAAAATGACAGCAGCAGCAGCAGCATCACAATGGCTCTAATAAACACGCAGCTGTTCAAATAGCACTACTCTGTTGGTCACACACACACACACACACACACACACACACACACACACACACACACACACACACACACACACACACACACACACACACACACACACACACACACACACACACACACACACACACACACACACACACACACACACACACACAGTGACTCACTAGGAGCTTTACAAAAATATCAACAGGTTCTGCTCTGTGGCGCTGAATAGATAAAGGGGAATAAATGCATAAGACGGGGCTGAAGGGGGAGCTGAGGGAGTGAGACGTTAGGAAACAAGAGAGGCTGCTAAAAGTCTCAGTAATGTAGTGACACATGCACACTGCATCTTCCAGAGACAGCTACATGCTAACCCCCCTACCGTAGCATCTTTTAACCCCCGTTAGATTTCCTCAAACGCAGATCAGAGCAGTGGCGTCTCCATCCTCTCTCTGCCGTCTCCTCACAGGCTAATTTTGTTAAAGGTCCCTGACGCTCGCAAACTGCTCACTGCGGCTGTAAAAACGTCTCTGCAGACACCGGATCGATCGGCCAATCTAATTGACGACAGAGGCTGTGAGGATGTGACGGGAGAGGGAGACGGACTCTCACATCTCAATCTTTTTTACTTAAATAAAGCTGAGGTGCTGGGGCATAAACTCAACAACACCTCCATCAGTGAGGAAAGGTAACATCTCAAAACAGACGTAGGGTTATTGAAAGCTTAAGTACAACCCAGCATTACCTGCTAGAGAGTAGAGAGTTAAGCATCAAGTTTAGACAAAACCCTGAAGATGCATAATCTGTCTTTGAATAACACACCATTCATCCGGTGGAAAACTGAGTATATATAGTGCGTAGTATGTGGATTTTCTGCAAGCATGAATACACAAATTCATACATTTGCACGAAATCTCAACAGATTTTGAGCAGATATTTTCTACAATGTTGTTTTGGCCTCAAATGGAAAATGTTTTACATAAATGAAAATGATGGACGATTATGGTCATGCAACGCACTTGAAACTGTCCTAAAATGTCATTTGCAACCCTTTCCTCGCCATAAACCCAAATAAATCACAGCATTTAACCCATTAAAATCAACTTTCCTTCTAACCCAGAGACGGTGTCCCTGTCCTCCGCAGGTATCACCAGGTTCGATCTCCTGGGAGACTTCGGGAGGTTTAACTGGCTGGGAAACTTCTACATCGTGCTTTCATACAACGTGCTGTTCGCCGTGGTGACGACACTCTGCCTCGTGAGGAAATTCACCTCAGCCGTGCGGGAGGAGCTTCTGAAGGCCTTAGGTACATTCATCTTCCTAAATATAAATGGTCTGTTGTGCTGCATGTCACACAAGCTGGATGTTGTGCAGAATATAAAGCAGTTTACTTCCTAACTTTGCATGCACTAAAACTGGCTCTGCAGGGAGATAGGGTTCACGTCTCTCATGCGCAACCTCGAGATTGCAGCGAGATCGAATGTGCTCTGGGACTGACATGTGACAGAGGATGAGGCTCAGAGCCTCGTGGTGACAGGGTGGGATGGGGTTAGAGAATGTCAGACAGAGGCACATCAATACCTCCTGTCTCAGTGAAAAGTCTGAGGCTCTTTAATGAGATTTCTCTCCCTTATCTCCCCCTGCCCAGGTCTGGATAAATTGCAACTGTCAAACAGCCCGACGGACCCAGAGTCTGGGAAGCTCTCGGCCAACGGGCATCAGAAAACTTTGTGAGAAAAGTGACGATAGATCAACACACACACACACACACACACACACACACACACACACACACACACACACACACACACACACACACACACACACACACACACACACACACACACACACACACACACACACACACACACACACACACACACACACACACACACACACACACACAGCACTGAGAGGTGGAAAAGGGATTGGAAGGAACTTAATAAACCCGTCTGACGGATTCTGCAACACGGGAGGCGGAGAGCAATTTAGCTTCGTGACATTCCATCCCCTGCGTCTCTCGATGGGAGGCTGGGCGAGAGCCAGGGATGAGACGAGGAGGGGGAATAAGACTGGCATCACTGCAGTGTGACCTCCACCATCTATCGTTTGCTAACTGGTTTCTACTTCCTCCTGCCTCGACTCCTCCCACATTTCAATTAGACTCATTATGAAGTGTCAGTACGTCCGTTAATCTGATACAGGCATCATGAGGAGTCCTTTTTCATTAGTCTGAAGCTCAAAATGTGAAAAATACAAAGCATTGAGTCACTCATTCATCACCGTTCACTAGACTTTACGTGATATGCATTGGCACGTCTGATTGGTCATCATTATGGATGATGTCATCGTGATTAAACTCGAGCAGAGAAACATTATTGGATGAATTTCCCCCAAAATGTCATTATGCACATACGAAATGTCCTTTCCCTCCCCTGAATATACTTTACCCTCACACACACACACGATGTAAACGTTGTATTTACCTGTACACACCTCCTCTGCATCACTGGGATGTACACACCGGGCTCCTGAGGCTCTGAGCAGTCTTTGTTGTACATATTCCTTTTTCTACAAATACCTGGGTCTGATGCAAGCCTGTCACGTCTACAGAGGGAAGGTGTGCAACAGGTCCCCCCCCCCCCCGTCCATGTAGTTTATTACAGAATCTGAACTGGGACAGAACCACCGGAAATGCCTTAAAAGCATCTGGCAGGCTTCATGTTTAGGTCGTTGTTGTTTGTTTGTTTGTTTGTTTATGTGCACGTTGTCTCTAGACAGCTCCACTGTGATCCCCTTTAAAGCCAGCTGAAACACACACACACACACACACACACACACACACACACACACACACACACACACACACACACACACACACACACACACACACACACACACACACACACACACACACACACACACACACACACACACACACACACACACACACACACACACACACACACACACACACACACACACACACACACAGCTTCTCTCTATGAATGTGGTCACAGTAGCTCTTATCCAATGAGAGGCTCCAGTTTGAGACTCATTACCCAGAGGCACTTGCGAGTGATTCAACGTGTGTTAAAGGAAGGACTTTTTTATTTATGTACCGGTCTGAGAGACGGGGAAGTCTCTCCTCACGGCTGTCAACCATTGGTTGATGCTTTATTACAAAGACTGGGTTTAAAGGAAGTTAAATCACAGAACGTACGGGAGATCTGCAAAGTTTCTGAGTCAAAATACGGGATCTAAAACGGGAGATTTACCAAAAATACTCTGCATATTTCTTAGTATTGTCATTTCACATGTTTATAGAGTGTTCTTTTATGACTGTACGCATCATTCGATCCTGTGTAAAACTCAAGAAAAAAGGGATGATATTTCAAATGGAACAATCTCATTTTCGATATGAAACATCACCATGAAGCATTAACTCAAAGTCTTTACTGTAAGTGAAGCAGCTTCTGTCTGTGGGGGTCAGTCCTTCAGCGGGGGGGCTCTGCACGTCATTTTTTGTACATGTTTCGTGAATGTATTTTTTACGATTTTCTCCGTTTGCTAACCGTACGTTTAGTTATTTTGTTGATGTTTGTGTGTTTGCAAATAAAAGTAAAAGATGCTTTGTGGAAACATGCTTTCTTCTTCGTTACGGAGGACGCAGCGACTTCCTGTCCATCCCACAGGGTAAATACTGACTCCTTCAGCTGCTGTTTCCAAGATAAAGTCATAGTTTTTACCTCAAGTTGACACCAAACATTGTCATGATTACATTTCTTTTCCATGCACACTTTAAACTAATTAAATATAATGCCCTGATGCTGGTTTTCTAACCTTTGCAAAGAGCCAAGCTAGCATTCTCCCTGCTTCCCAGCGGCATGCTTAGTGGGAGTAATGGGCTGCAGCTTCAGAGAGGAAGTGTCGTCACTACCTGGTCAGACGAGCTTCCTCCAGTAGACGGATCTGCACAGGGGACAGGAAGGTCTGCCGTATGTGGAGAAGGACTCAAAGGCGTCCAGACAGATCCGATGGAAGAGGTGCGAGCAGGACAGCAGCACCGTGTGTCTGCGCTCTGATTGGCTGGCGGTGCCTGCCGGGAGGCTCAGTGCAGTCAGGCAGATCGGGCAGTCCCACGCGCCTCGCTGGATGACCTGGAGGAGAAAAAACTGTTTACTATCTATTGTGTTTCCTGCAGTGTGTTCTATAGGTGTTAGTGCATGTAAATGGTCTGCAGAGGCAAAAATCCCAGAGTGACATCACTATGGGACTCTGGAGTTTGGGGAAAGGGGGAAAGGGTGCGGGGGAAGTGTTGAAAGCACATTCACCGTCTGATGCTCCACTCCTGCTCAACCTTTTCACACCAGATAAAGGAACAACACACATCTTCTGTGCACACACCCCCTGCCACCCCCCTGCCCCCCCATGGAAAACGGCTGCATGAAAAGCCAACAATGGAGCCTTAAGGAAGAGCAAATCTTAATGTCTTTTCAATTCCTCCGTAGCAGTCAGGGTGGTGAAAGGCCTGCCGTGCGCTCTCCTGTTTTCGGTAAACACGGAGGATTATTCGCCTTTCATTTGATAACGTGACTGATCACCTCTGGATGTGTGTGTTTCTATACCAGCAGCTGTGATGCTGTCGTCCACATGCAAGCGTTAACACGCCATGGAGGGCAGGCAGTGTTGGGAGAAGATCCTTTACTTAGGTACAAATACCACGGTTTTAAAATACTTTCAGAGGTTATTGAGGAGTCAATTTCGGACATTTTCAGGATAAAGAATAGCAGTTTTAACCAGAATTTAGGCCATATCTGTACTCCTGATTTGGCTGACTGTGACTACCGTGACGGGTGTTGCAACCACTGGATACAGAAGAGGATCATTATTATCTCTACTGTGGACCATTTAGTCCACTTCAACTTCAAAAATGAATCAAAATCAGCCCACCTGGACTACAAATATGGACATTTTCTGGTTAGAACTGCTATTTATGATCCAGAAATGGACTCAGCATACTCCATAACCCCCAAAACCACTTAAAAACTGTCCTAATCTGCAATTTATTAAACACTCTTTATGCAATTTATGCTAATTGTGCAAATTGTGCAACATGCCAGGATCTGGTAGTTTCTATGAGCTGGGGACTCCCCATCTATGATAAAACATGGGGTCTCAACATCTCCTGGTTCAAAACAGGCCTCTATGAGCTCTACTGTGTGCTGACCTGGCTCTGGATCCGGTCCCAGTGGCTCTCCGGAGGTTCGGAGACGTGTTTTCTCTGCAGCTGCTCGAACACTCGTCTGCTGGCTGACAGCGAGCGGTTGATATCAGTCAGGAAAGCCTCCGTGTCGGTGTGACAGTATCGGACAAAGCTGTCATTCAGCTCCTCCAGCTAGTCAGAGAGAGAGAGAGAGAGAGGAACACGTTAGCGGCACAAAGCCGGCGCTCACACTCCGCACAATGGAGCCGTGTTTTCGGCGGAGGCTTTAATTGTTTGTGAGTATTGTGATGGCTGAGGCAGGCTGACAGGGCGCCGCTGTTAAACAGCCAGATCAATACAGCCACGGCTCACACTCACATTAGGATTAATGGAAACCAGTAAAAGGCTATACACACACACACACACACACACACACACACACACACACACACACACACACACACACACACACACACACACACACACACACACACACACACACACACACACACACACACACACACACACACACACACACACACACACACACACACACACACACACACACACACAGGTGTGGCTGTAGCTACCTTTAGGGAATCTATTTTTAGGAATTTGGACTTTAACAGATTTTAGAGCAATAAATAAAGGATTCAATATTTGCCTCGCGTGTTTTTCTACAGGTCCCTTTCTTACATACATGCCCATTTATTAATTTTAAGAACTTCTCTCGCTGTCTTTCCTTAAGGAACTCATCCGCCGTCTCCCATTTGCAGCGGCTGTTGCTAGGCAACTTTAATGCCTGCATATGCATATATATTTATATCCAAAACATCTTCAATGATTTGGATATTTCCATACCCAGTTCACAGACCAGTGAGACTGTTCCAAGAGAACGATGCAAGTGACATTTAAACAAAAACCAAACTAACTCTGTAGTGTGTTTGAGTGCATGTAAATGGTCTGCAGAGGCTAAAATCCCTGTGTAATGCACTACATGCTGCAGCTTTAGCACCTGCTTCCTCTGTCCCGTCACAGTGACATCAGACTGCTTTACAGCGAGGCTTTTATCACTAATTAAACAGCTGTTGGCCGTGCAGGCGGAGGGTTTATGGCTCTGGAGGACTTCTCCACAAACAGCAGTGAACTTTGCCTTGTTCTACAGGAGGGGAGGACACACAGAGGAGGGGTTATCTCATGGCGATCCATCCAGACGTCAGCGCCGACCCCCTTAATGTGTTGACTCAGGGTCGGAGTGAAAACTGAAAGCTGGGCACCGGGATCAGCTGATAGCATGTCAGTGATGTGGTTTTTTTCCAGGAGCACCGGCGCACCGGACCGCCGGAGCAAAGAGGCTGGCACTTATTATAAGCTATGAGGCTCTGTTTTAAGGAATGAGCTGCAACACTTGTTGTTTTCTTAAAGCATATTCAAGTATGAAGCATCCTTTGATTTTGCAAACTTCTAACTTAACATATGAGGCAATAAACCCCCCCTCCCCATGTGGCCCCGAACACCCCTGCCTCCTGCTATCCCGCGCTGAGAGAATAGGTGTCTCCGTCTCTCACAGGTCCCGGCCCAGCGCTAACACGCCTGTTTGCTTTACAGTCAGCTAAGCAAATACGTCTCCCTGCTGAACACGGAGTCCGTCAGAGCTGTCAGCGCCGCCTGAACATCATCAACCCCGGTGTGACAGAGGAGACGCTCTCATGACCACCCACCGCCGCTGAGTCACACTCGGCCTGATGTGAGAGTTAATTGGCTCGGTAAAGGCTGTGTCTTTGTTAATGTGACATGTTAATGCTTGGTTTACAGGGGAGGGGGGGGTGACAGGGGATGGGTAGGACACTCTGACCCTTGCAACACGTTATGAGTGAGGTGCCTCACACATTTGTCACTTGTGCTTGATCAGCCTGTTTGAAGCACTCAGCATGATTACACGTAGGAACCGGTCCCGCTCACAGCTGATATACGGTGAGGGTGATTTAGAGCCGGCTGCAGGAGGTCTCTGCATCTCAACAGCTGATCAGCAATCTAGTCTCCGGTCAACCAGTTAGGGGAGGTTCACTAGGTGGCAATGTTCCCTTTTTCTGGGAGCCCAGTGAAGGCACCACAGCCTCAGAGACCCCCCCCAGTCCACCTCTGAATAATCCCCCCGTCAGGCCGGCTCTCTGCATGATTTATAGCCTCCGAATGAGACCGGGGAACAAAGCCTAAAATGACAACCTGCATCAGGTCTCCAAACATCCTGGTCACCTCTTCACCCTGGTAACACACACACACACACACACACACACACACACACACACACACACACACACACACACACACACACACACACACACACACACACACACACACACACACACACACACACACACACACACACACACACACACACACACACACACACACACACACACACACAGCATGTATAGATGGATGAAGGGCCAGCAGACATGCATTGACCCTGGAATGTCCACACTGTTGACTCAAACACAAAACTCTCTCCACATTAGCGGACAAACAGCGCGTGTCTCACAAAGCATCAAAGGAGCTGGAGAGGGTGAGAGCAGGTGAAGGTGTGTGTGTGTGTGTGTGTGTGTGTGTGTGTGTGTGTGTGTGTGTGTGTGTGTGTGTGTGTGTGTGTGTGTGTGTGTGTGTGTTGGGGGGGGGGGTTAGCAGTGGGGTCAGTGAGTCCCTGAAACCCACATCTCAACTCTGAGGATGTATGGTGTTCGTTTCAGGACCAACGAAACGCTCTGGAAATGCATGAAATGTAGGAAATAAAACACGATATGACCGTATGATGGTTCATTGGGATCCAAAGAGACCCTTTTGATGCTGTTTGCTGCAGATTTGAAGTCCAAACTCACCTTGGCTTCAAAGAATTGTCGTCGCAGCTGTTTGTCTTTTGGGCACGAGGATTTCCTCAACTCTCTGCAACGTTTTCGGGCAACATAGCCCCGCCAGCACGCTTGAATCCTGCAAAAATATATACAAAAACTGTTAGGAAAAGGAAGTAGAAGTCAAGCTTTATTAGTCATTGTTTATGTGGAGTCATTAGCTTCTTGTACATGCTAATTGCACATTAAAACTATTATTTTTCAATATTTAAAAGCTCAATCAAACCCTACAGAGGCTCCATGTATCCCAACTCAACAATATGGGTTTTATTCATAAAATATTATAATAATGATATAAAAATGTCTGTAGTGGGGATTAGATTAAAGATGTTCTACACATTTATTGGAAACACAGTTTTCAAAGCATGCAAGTATCTTTTTATTTTACCTGGTGGCACACTGGTGTCTGCACAGCCGCGCTGCGTCGTGAATCACTCGTGTTTCATACCGCTGCTTCCTGCACAGCGGGCAGCACTTCCTCCCGGAAAACCTCTCGAAGGCCTGCAGACACGCTCGGTGGTACACATGCGAGCAGGACAGCAACACCTGAAGCAAACAATCATTATTTACTAAACCGTATCGAGCATGCAATAAACACCCGACAATTCAGTTCCCCAGGCTGAGACGTCTCCGGAGGACGTGTTGGTTTAAAGTGCTCAGGAGGAAAAGCTCTTATACTGTATACAGTGTGTGTGCATGCTGAGTGTGTGTGGGAGCCTTAAGCCATGCTAAATGTGTGTATTCATGCACGTATGTGAATGTGTGTATCCTCCTTTTAAGTGTTATTTGCTGAGAGGATTCAGCAGGAGGGCGGCTGGGACCCGGACTACAGTCCACCTGAGAGAGGGTCTGAAAGGAGGCGGCCACAGCTCGGCACACAAACCAGTTTACTCAGATCTCTAGAGGGCGGGGGGGCATATTGATTACCCATTGTTTTTGGCCTGACCAACACACTCTATCACCAGTGAAAGGGCCCCCTGCAGAGGACAATTTCCAGGAGCTTGACAAGCCATTAGACCACAGTGAAATTCCTCTTCTCACACTGACTGCAGGCTACGGGTCTCTCAGAGAGCAGGGCCACATTTTAGATTTGAGTCCTGCAGAAGATACCTGATTAATAGTGTTTCAGTGCACACATCTGCTGCTTTTAATTGTCTTATTAGAGCTTAGAGAAGGAGACTCAGCACAGCCCCCCCCCGTCACTTTCCCCTTGTTAGCAGGCTCTAATTAACTTTTTTTTTTCTTTCGACTCAAACTAATATTTACACGTGCATCTATGGCAACTGCTTTGTGAGGCGGCCTATTCTAGTCCTCCGCATTCTTCGGGAGATTGGCATCTTAAAAGGGGGCGGGGGGAAGGGGGGGGGGGTCGGAAAAGGTGTAAGAGCCTGAATGACCCTCACAGTAACACACTGATTGCTACATCATCACGTCACAGTTGAGTTGGGAGGCAGTATGGGTAAATTTGTACAGTTGTCTACACAGATTAGAACGTACAGGAACTGCAGGGGGCGGGGGTGTGTGTGTGTGTGTGTGTGTGTCTTTGAAATCTCACCTCTTCAGAACTGCTTTTAATCTGCCATTAATGTTGTGTTTCATATATTTTAAGTGTTATTTCTTTGAATTTTGGCCTGAAAAGTGCTCTGTAAATAACATCCATTATCATTTTTATTATATATATTTTTTTCTGGATTTGTTCTTGTGATTTTTATCCAATAGGTGTTATTAGTGTTATTTTATTTTGTATTTTACTTTGTTGAGAGATGGGAAGTCATGCAAGTGTCCTGAAGACTTTCCTTTTTAATAAAGCCTATATTTACAGCTGGTTACCCAGTGTTCGTCCCACATTTTAAGGTATTTTATTGTCTTTTTAATGTCTTTTCAATGTATTTTACTGAAAAAGCTGTGGATGAATACCTGAGGCTGAAGGTGGAACTCCTCCCTGCAGATCGCACAGGGCTGAGCCGAGTCTCCCTGCTGAACGGACCTCGCCTTCACCTGGGTCCAATCGTCCTCCGTCAGTCTCTCTGCAGGGGAGGCCACCAAACCCAACTTCTGAGCTTCAAAGGAAAAACATTGGTTATAAACTGAAGAAATGGATTAAACGTAACTGGATTACTAAGTATTTCCTCATCTTTACCTAGTGTTAAAGCAGGTGGAGCAGTATCCAGCACATACTCTGTCTCTCCCTGCTGATCTGGGGTCTGCAGTCCCTTGTCTTCCCTTCTTCTTCTAGTTGCTCTCCGTTTAGACTTCAGCAAAGGGTCTGCAGGGGAGAAGTGTGGAAGCACAAGGCTGCGGGTAATGTGGTCCTGGAGTGCGGCCGAGGTGATCACCAGCTTCCTGCTCGCTTTGGATGGCAGACCCTGGGAAAGAGGATATTAATGCTTATTATGAATGAGTTTCAGAGGTGGGAAGTACTGTATTTCAGTACAAATTTGAGGTTATTGTACTTTACTACACTATTTTTTTGTCAATACTACTTTTACTTACTTACTACGTTTTAACTCCACTATATTTATTCTACAGATTTATTTACCATATCACTTTAGATTTTGACACACAAAATATGATCATTTGGTGTGGATTCAACCCTCCAACATTATATTTAAGTAGCTAAAACCATGTCTAGGTTCACAAAATTAATATGAATTAAGAGGTTTTTGTACAAAGATCGTTCACAGTTCAAGTTTCTCAAAAATTTGAAGATTTTTCTGCTTTTGCTTTCAAATATTTCGGTCTCATTGCGGTGCTCTGACTTGAAATTGACTGTTTACTCAGATAAATAACCTGAAACCAAATGTCAAATATATTTACTACTTAGTGCTTAAAAATAAGCCTCACCTCGTTTTATGAATAAATATGAAAGGTCGTTGCTTGTTTTCAATGTGGTGTGCAGGTAAACTCACAGGTGCTTGCTAATAGCTAGCTCATTAGCAACAGGTACAAAACAAAACAAACCGAGTGTTAACCACGCCCACTGTCGCATCGACGTAGCGCTACGTGATTACGTCATGGAAGTGTAAAGAGAACTAAAACGAAAATAACTTCGAGCATATAAACCTAGATATGTGTAAATAAAGTACTAAATGTAAAGAAAGTAAGAACACCTGAACATATATCAACATGTTTGTCTTCTTTTATGAATACAAGTTAAGCTAAAAGAGGTGAACGACAGCTAAAATACAAACCTTCCGCATTGCCATCCTATCAACGCAGTGTTAGTGGTTGCCAGGTAACCAGTCAAGGCCCGCCTCCTCAACCAAACGTGAAGCCTCATCGATGCCTCTGATTGGACGAGCCGTGTCAGCTGATTGGTTGTCGTTCAAAATAAAAGACACCATCAATTTTGATGTGTTTTATGTATTTATTTAATAATTATGTGCTTTGAATTTATAAAGTTCCCATTCATAATTTTAAAGGCTTGTGGATTAAGTTATCTTTTATATTTCACAATGGTTTAAACATCATTTTAATGGTTGACAAATTTAAAAAGTGTGAGACAATTGACCCAGCATCCCCAAAACACACTTCCTTCATCCTTAAATATAATTTTTAAGTACTTCCAACTTAATTTACCTTATACTTGTTGCGCCACTCCAATTAGGGGAAGATATTTTACATTTTAGATATTTATATATGACATTTAATTTGCAGGAGTTTGAATTGTAATGAAGTTTTCTCTTCATATTCACACTGACTAGTTTAATATTTACAAAATGTGTTACGTCCAACCCCTCTGTCCCCTTTCAGAGACAATTGAGCTCTTTGAAATCCACGTCTCGATCTCCCTAATGATTATTTTATTGTCATGCAGTTGTCAGAGAGGAGCTGGAACCCGACCAAAGGGGGTGATGGTGCAGGTGAGTCACGGAGCTGTCGTCAGAGAAGCGCTGAACAAAGCTAAGCTGCTCATACCTGTGCTGTGAGCTCAGGGATCCCTCCCAGGTCAGCCTCACATGGAAAACCACACACACACACACACACACACACACACACACACACACACACACACACACACACACACACACACACACACACATACACACACATACACACACACACACACACACACACACACACACACACACACACACACACACACACACACGTGATGAAAAGTCTGCTGTGTGTGTCTGTGTGTGTGTGTGTGTGTGTGTGTATGTGACTTCTAAAATGCTTTGCAGCCTTGATGTGTTCAGGGAGAGTCGGTGAAAAGCAGATGGCCAAGGAGAAGGCTAACGGTGAGGCCTGTCAATCTGGAGAGCCGTCTAAGAAAGCAAAGTGAAGACCCGGCTCTGGAAGAGGAGGAAACCCCTGAGCTTCTCAAGAGGCTGCTGCATTCTTGAGATTAGGGCAAGAAAAACGCAGACCACTGCCGCTAATGCCCCAGACAAAGGTGTGGAACAATTTATTAGTTAAGAATTCAAGCTCGCAGCTCAATCAAAGGCCCCGTCGTCCGCCACGCCAGACTCCGGGCTTTGGTTTGTTGTTTTAAGTAAATAATCACGCTTAAAAGATACGGCGGAGACGGTCCTTCCATAAAGCCGGCATTCTTCCAACTGTCATCAGACTGGATCTGTGTGTGCGCTTTAATTTTCAACAGCTACATTGTTGGTCTTCTTTTTTCTGAATACCATTTTAAAGAGCTTTTTATTTAACTTTCTACCCCCGCCCCCCCCCCCCGGACCTCTTTACCTGAGCTGTGGTATTTCTGAAAGAAAACCTTGACGTGCAAAGAGCTGACGACTTAAGAAAATAAGATGTGTGCAATGCAACAGGGTTTGAGATCCCACTGTGATTCATCCCGCAGGAAACACAGAGCCAGACCGACACGACGGGAATCAATAACCGAGTAAATAACGCTGGGAGTAAACGCGCCACACTTTCATGAGTTCATACCCATAAAACTGGTGTGTTTCCATACATCATGCACCGTGATATACTGCATTGTTGTCAAATGAGTAATTGCCGTGAGATATAGATGAGAGAGGGCAGCCCATAATGCTTAATTAACAATTATGTCAGCCAGTGAGATGACCAGGAGACCAATCACTTTGATAGGATAGACAGTGTAGGGGGAAAGAAATCTAATTATTTTATGGCCTGACCCATAATGCTTCCTTAACATGACTTTAATCACCGCGCGGCGGATAGGAGTCCCCCCCAAAGGCATGCTGGAAGTGAACCAGTGAGGAGGAGCTTCACCATGCGCCCTTATCTCCTGCGTCATTGCTGAGTAACTAAGCTATAAAAGAACACAGCCATCATTACCGCCGTTTGGTTGCTTTTTAGAGAGATGGAGCTCCTAATGATTAGACATGTCCTCTGTAAATGAAATACAAATCACCCCAGGCTTTTGGTTTTACTTCATTTACTAAGTGCTACATTACCTCATACTTTGGACCTAACAATGGATTTCCTATAAATCTCCGGCTGGTTGAAATGATGAAGGGGCTCACATATCACCAAACGTGTCAGTGCTTATTAGCACTTGAGAAGTTATTGATCGAGCGTTTTGATTAATACCCACTGGGGGGCTATGCTGGCATTCAGAAGGGAGTCTGCTGTGAAGCTGGCCGGGACTGTTCCCTTCACTTTGTGCTGAGACGACAGCCACTGCAGCGTCACCATGCCAGGAATACAGACAGGCCTCACCTCCTATTTCCCAATTCTTCACCATTATTCAAACATAAATGTATTAAAAGCAGGGGGGGGGGACTATGAGGGGCGCGCTTATTGGTTTAAATGATGTATGGGTCAGCAGCAGGTTGGGTAAATTGTTAGATAATTAGCAAACAGATGGTCCAAAGACACTCTCAGGGATCCTGGACTGGAGTTTGGTGGAATTAGATGAGTTTAGTGATGAGTTTTTAATTGAAATATTTTTATGGGTGCAAACACACGTTAACGGTCCAAAACATGTCCATTAGGAGATATGTGAAGGAGTTTCATGAGCTTAAAAAACACATGCAGATGGAGAAACATCTTCACTATTTAGAGGAAACATGTGCAACGTTTACTAAAGGAGATGCACAAACGAAACACTGCAAGAAGCTAAAACACAACAGGAACCAGGGGACACTAAAAAGTGACGCACACAGCTGGGAGTGGAGCACTTGGCTAGTAGTTTACCCTTCTGCAGCCACTGAGAGTAAAAATACAAGAATCATCCTAAAAGTGTCTTTATTTTTTCTCATGGTCGCTCAGACAAATTACCTTGAAATGACTGCAGCGGGAACTTCTGGCGTGGTTGTGCGGCCATCTTTCTCCATAATGGACAATAATTGAGCACAATCCATCACTACAGCTGGAAATAGACCCCCATAATGACCATAAATTGTGCCCTGTGAAGGCCCAGGCTCTGAGAACCCGGCCGCCCCCGCTGCGTCTGCATCGCCGCCTTTCAGCCTTACATTTTGACTCCATGCTGATTACATACAATGCACATCCAGCGGAGTCAAATCATACCGTTTAGGCGCCGTCGGTGGAGCTTTGAGAGGTGTTACAGCCACAATGCATGGCTGTGATTCTACTAAATAAAAAATGCCTGATTGACATCTTGACATTACATTTCCCTGATGTCATTCCACATCCATCAGTGCTCTGTGGACACTTTGTGGATGTGTCTCTAAGATAAGGCGGTGCAGGATCACACACACATCCATCAAACAGGAGCTACTGTAAACCTCATTTGATTTTTCACCTGAATTAAATAAGCAGGGCTGCTGGAGACTTCCTTTCAAAGTCCATAAATCAGCCCCAGCTGCTCTTTCCTCTGATTGAACGGGTGCAAAGAGCATGAAGTTTGCTTGTGCTGTGGGGAATGTGTTTGTGGTGAGTCTCATAAATGCCAAGTTCTTTGGGCAATAAGAATAAATATCACAACCACTCTCTAGAATTACCACATAATTGGGGACTTTCCGCGTCTGCACAGGTCTCCGCTGTCTCCTCCTCTATGTGTACTACAACGGATGAGCCCATATTTAGGTGAAGAGGGGGTGGGAACATGGTGGGAAGAGCCATATTTAGCCCCTCAAAGCACAAAATGTAAGACTACGTTGAGGACCAGTAAAGATAAAAGGGGCCAGAACCACAACAAACTTCATTTTCAGGAGGTAGGTTCTATATTTATTTAGCAAACTACATAATTATCTGGAAACCGCTTTTGTATATTATTACACGGCTTTGTTGAATACTTATGCCAATTTGTGAATTTGGACATTCCAGAGGTTGTTATTTTTCCGATAACAGACCTTTGCTAAGGAGAGCAGACTGTTACTAAGGAGAGCAGACCGTTACTAAGGAGAGCAGACCGTTACTAAGGAGAGAAGACCGTTACTAAGGAGAGCAGACCGTTACTAAGGAGAGCAGAGCAGACCGTTACTAAGGAGAGCAGACCATTGCCAAGGAGAGCAGACCGTCACTAAGGAGAGCAGACCGTTACTAAGGAGAGCAGACCGTTACTAAGGAGAGCAGACCATTGCCAAGGAGAGCAGACCGTCACTAAGGAGAGCAGACCGTTACCAAGGAGAGCAGACCGTTACTAAGGAGAGCAGACCGTTACTAAGGAGAGCAGACCGTTACTAAGGAGAGCAGACCATTGCCAAGGAGAGCAGACCGTCACTAAGGAGAGCAGACCGTTACTAAGGAGAGCAGACCGTTACTAAGGAGAGCAGACCGTTACTAAGGAGAGCAGACCGTTACTAAGGAGGATTAAGGGACTGTATTTTTATTCTACATAATAGCACTTTCCTTAGTGATGGTTTGTATTTTACTATTTACTTACTTTGGAGAGGCTGATCCATCACAATACTGCACCCTGATTGGTTTAAGGAAAACAGGAAGTGGGAGGGGCTAATGTGAGTGGTGTCATTCAGGAGCTAAGCCAGAAAAATGCTGACTTATTTTGACGTATTTACTCCCCTTTCCTTTGGTTTAATAACAACCCAGAATATAAAAAGTACCTGAACGCCTCATCACACATGAATGGCAACCAGACAATATCTCGTGTCGTTTAGCATTAAGCTGTCAAACATCTCCTCTTGTAAAACAACCCCAAACTATTTGATCGTGGAAAGCGAAGCCGATCATTAAAAAAAAACATCAAATCTGAGCCGTCTAAATGACACATGTTGCTCCGCCGTTCAGAGGGCAAGTCATTCAGCGTGGCTCGCACACTTCAAAGCCGGTTGAGATTGTGCCAAACAAGCTCAGTCTCTTGGTTTCTTGTTGTAATTTTAGTGCGTGATGAAAGGTAAAGTAGCAACACTTATTTACCTGTTGCTCAACGTGCCAAAGGTGCAGCCGCAGATGTTTTTGTTTCCAACGTCTGTCTCACCGGAGCTTCTCCTGTGACTCCTAAATGCTTATCTACGAGTCTCAGTGTAAATGGAACCAATCCATACTAATGACATAAACCCCTTTAATTAAAACAGAAGCTACAGTGTAGGTGAATTGTCCTGACTGTCACCACTTAATTGGATTTCCCATGGTGCATTCAGGTGAGACTTTGAGAGACAGTTTGTAAACTAGAGCTCGTTAGGAATGTGGGATATGTGAAAACGTACGATTTGAGTCATTGAAGGAGGCGTTGAAACAATTATAGACAAGAAAAACAATAAATATAGAGTCTTTCCGCCTCATAATGCATATAAATCTACTGTACTGTAGATAAGCCAAAATTAAGTCCGTTACACAATCAGTTCTTGCACTCGGATGTGATTTATATCAGAGAAATGCCGCCCTTAATTTATGTAAGCTCCCCTGACCCGTGTGCTCGTCAGTGTAAGAGCAACGCCAGGTAACATCTCTGCATGGATTCACTCACATGTGAGGGGACACGACGGGAGGATCCAGTGTGGAGAGGTGACAGGATACTGGCTGTTTGCCTGCTCGCTCTGCCCTGCCAAAGTAAACAGGTGAGCTTCCCATCTCTTCACACCTCTGCCAGCTGCTGACAGAGAATCACATGGAACAGAATCAAGCAGAAGCACATAAAAAAAAACAATCGCTTACAGATGTTTTGATAGTCTTATCAGAAACTTTACAGACACAACTTGTGTGTTGGAATATGCAAAAGGTGGGATCCTTCTCGCTAACAGACAGCAGAGAGGGAAAGATCAAGGTGGGTAGAGTGCAGCACTGCCTTGTTTACATTCCTGCACTCAACATGTCTCATTTGACACCGCAAATCAATTTCAGAAAGGGGAGATGAAGTGGGGAAGAACTCGTGAAATTCAAACAATTCTCTGATGTATTTTGCAATTCGCTTGACCTCTCGATGGGGTCAACAGCCCCACGTCAGTCACGGCGAGACGACAACATGTTTATTTTATTTTCACGCTACGTTTGTCACATCTTTGCGCTGGAAAACAGCTGCATGCTGGGAACCCAAGATGTCATACAAGCAGCACAAAACCTGGCCATCAGACACTGACAACCTTTGAACTGTCACTCACTATCAAGACGTGTCACGCTACACAAGCTGGCGTGTCAGCAGACATTTTGAAGGTCATGCAACATGGGAACCACAGACTTATTCTTTATTAAGAAGCATTCTGACCGTACAGAGGTCTACACACACTGTGCACACACACACACACACACACTCATACCCACGCAGCAGGGACTTCAAAAGGAACAAGGAGATAAAACAAAATGAATTGCAGACACATCAAGACTCCCATGCCCTTTAAAGCTTAATTATACCTGTTGGAGCGATGAGAGACACATCACAGAACCTAGTGATTAATAAACAAACGCCGCATCCCATAAAGCGCCTGACAAGTCCCTGCTCATCGCCCTTCACACTCTCAGTCTGCGCTCAGGTGGAGTGTGCATATCAAAGTGTATCAAACAGGAGTGAAGTTAGCCCACACTTGGCCCGGGTGTAACCCCCCTGTCCTCACCGCCTGGACGTCACACCTTGCACAGGTAGACCTCAAACGCGGGCTTAAGCACCTGGGCTTTTTTTATTTACAAATCAACGACAGTTTCTCACATAAAGCGATGCCTTTACTGAGGAGGTGGTACACTTCTTGAACTGTCATCCCACTTAGGTTTGTTTTAAATACATATTTTAATATCCCTTAAACACACAAATCCCATGAAAAGATTTAAAGTTACATGCCTGCTTCTCCTCCACCTGTCCGTCTGCAAAAGCCCGATGAGAGCATCACCTCAGACACATTTTGCAATCCCAGTCTTTCATCTTTCCCTGCCAGGCCCGGATCACTCGACTCTGCGCTTTGTACCCGCCGACGTGGTAAGTGTCGCGTTTTGCCATGCGTTTTGTAAACAGACACACCTTTTGTAAAAGACGACGTGAACGAGATGAAGTTACTAACTGCTGGAGCTGTGAGGGAAGGAGGCTGACCCCGGGCTAAGGGCATATTAGATTGCCCCTTCTTGAAAGGGGGTTGTACGTGTGGAGTGAGCGCCGGCACAGTGAGCTGTCAAAACTCAGCAGTGAGACTTCTTGTAGAGCTGTGCAATGACTTTCCTGTTGCTAATTATCTCTATGATTAGTAATCACCTGAGCCTTCATTACAGAGGTTGTGTTATTTATGTTGTGTTTTCTACCTGCTACATGCCACTGTAAATGTCTAGATGCAGAGGTGTGCAAACCCATTGACCTTATGACTAAATGAAACTTTGATTGACTTTAAACTCTGACAGAATGAGGCCATTAGTCCCAACACTCTGTTGTTTTGTCAGACTTTTGGTATTTCCTAAGCTCCTCACACTCGGTGTTATTTCACTGCTGGCGATGCATGCTTCTTGCTCTAAGCTGCTTTACCCAAACAAATGTGATTTAGCCTAATCATTTCACTCAGACAAGTTGGTATTGTTTGCCGTGTTTTTCCACTTAATTTCCACTTTGTTCGCTGTGTGCTGAGACAGGAAACAGCACACTGAGTTACCACCTGGACAGTTATAGCCGATTAATACTCACAGGAATCCAGCTTAAAAACAAAAGGATTAATTAATGACATAATTATATATCATGCATTTGTACATGAACAGATTAAATAACTTCCTGTGCGTTAGAGAAACCAAACAGGAGAATTACCACCATACTTAGCACAGCTTTACAGAACTTTTTAGCGTGTTTTAGCACATTATCTTTTGTTTTACAGCCGACTTCTTTACTGATATGGTTCAGTCTTTCCTAACCTTGTTTCCAGCTGCAACAGGCAGCAGTTGTTTTAGGAAAAATAAACCTCTAAGCTAACCTAGCAGCACCAAACAACAGACAAAGTTAGCAGTTAGCTGGTGTAGCATTTAGCCGCTAAAGACCCAGATAAGCACATGGTCCGGGGGCTAAGCTAAGCTATTTTGGGTAGCCGCCATCAATTCCGACATACCCCCATTCCGACATTGACGTCTAATTGTCGAAGTGGAAGCAGTTCCATTGTTTTCAAAGCTCCCACCACTCCGACAAAAAAAACGTCCCGTCATTCCGACATTAGGGCCATTAATGTAATAAGGGAAATGGGTCCTATCTTGCAGTAGCCTATTTGCTTGCGTGCTTTCTGTAGTCCGTGTGTAAAAAAAACATGAAATCTTATGAAAGCATTCTACACTATTAATGTATGGGGTGATGCAATCCGTGCAGCCAGGGTTCGGGTGAGTGAAATTAGGGGGAAACTTGGCTTGGTGTCAATTCCTCTAATGCTGACGTTTTAAATAAATCTGCTCCAATACCTTGATACCTTGACACACACTCGGAGACAGTAAAAAAAAGTCCTAGCTGCAAAGCGTGTTTTGATGTGCTCTCGTTGCTCTCCTGCACACAATTGCGTGCGTGCCAAGCAGTCGGCCTAATACACGAGTCCTGTTTTACAGAACAAATAGCCACCTGGCACCTGCGTTGCAGTTTAGCTCGTAATAGCCTACTGTATGTAGAAAATAGAATTATCACTAGGCCAAAACTGTGTACTGATTCAAAGGATGTTTTCTCCTCCAGTAAACTGCATAAGTATGTAGTTGTAAGCGGGTGGTTTGAGCGCAAGACGATGGGGGGCGGGGTCCCGCCCGCCTGCCGGCCTAGACGTTGCAACACACCTGTGTTGCATCTGTTGATTGGGAATGGTGGATGGGTGGGTGCTGGGAATATAATGGGTATGTTTGTGGTGAGACAGCAGGGCAGGGAAAGGAGATACGATTGAGCTCCACGCCAGAGCTGCCGTGCCAGGACGTGGGTGAGTTTTGTATTGTATCCGTCGTAAGTTGAGATCAGCCTAAGAGATAAAGATTGTTGCGTGTTGCGATTACTGGTCTTTTGACTCCGTTATCGAAATTGGGTAACGAAAATTGAGTGCTAACCAGTCAGTGCATCCATTACAACAATAGCCTATATTATATAACACAACAAATAAACGGAATTATAGGTAAAAAAGACAAGTAATAGGCTAACAAACAACCATAGGCTTCATGACGTAGGCCTATAGGTATCAGGGTATCATTTAAAAATACGTGTGTTTCTTAACAGGTAGCGTCTTGAAACTTTCTTCTGTCAACTTAAAGTCCAATCAAACTTCATTCAAAGGAAGTCCATAATTCAAATGAAATTGTTTTCTAACGAAAAAGACCAAACTTAGGCTTCTAGAGCTCTACTGAAGCACTTCTTAATTTAAAAAAAATGTAGGCTATTAAATGTAGGCCGCAATTTAGGACAGGCCGGCTCGTTTTGGTCACAGTGCATTTGCCTGAAGCTCTATGGGCTGCACACAGTTTTTTAGTGCAAACTAGACGACCATTGTATAGCAGTGCCTAATGATTCTGGAATTCACTTTGCTGCTGCTGTAGCTCATACTTTGCGGCAGTTCGCTATTGCTTTCGGTTTGAGATCCAGTGAGGGCCACCCAACAAATTATGCCACACAACTTTTGTTGAGTTGTAGTAACAAAAACAAATGATTTAAAAAAATATATTAGATAGGCCTATGTTAGCAAATTGGACCAGACAGAGTTTGCTATGTTGCGCCGGTTTAACTTTGCTGGTGAGAAAGCATCACACAATCAAGATAACCAACGTAAAACACAACTGATGGACTTTGAGGGCAAGCGACTGGTAGCGACGTGTCGGCATATAGGCTAGGCTACTATAATACTACTACTAATAATAATAATAATAATAAACTTTATTTATACAGCGCTTTTCTTGAACAGAATCACAAAGTGCTTTACAGATAAAATAAACAAAATAGCAACAACAACAACAACAAAAAGGGTTAATACAAAATAAACAATGACAAAATTAAACTTATTTAAACCCTTCAAAAGCTTTGCGGTATAAATGAGTCTTAAGGAGAGACTTAAAATGTGTGACAGAATCTGCCAACCTTAGTTCCTCAGGCAATTCATTCCATAATTTTGGAGCTAAGACGGAAAAAGACCGGTCTCCTTTACTTGCAAGGCGGGACTCAGGGATGGTTAATAAGCCTGCCTGCAGACCTCAATGTACGGGTAGGACGATAGGGCACTAACAAGTCTGAAATGTAATTGGGGGAAAGGTCATGAAGAGCTTTAAAAGTTAAAAGAAGAATTTTAAAATTAATTCTCCAGATTGGGAGCCAGTGAAGTGCTGCTAGGATATGTGTTCACACCTTTTAGTCCTAATGAATGATGATGGGTAGCGGGCGGGTGTGGATATCAATTGTTGAAAAAAAAAAGCATTGCCTCGGGTGGATGGCGGGTGGATTATTGATAGCTGCGGGTGCAGATGACATTAGGCTCATCCGTGGTTCTCAGGATGTTGGAATTTGATACAGGAACCGTGAAGATAAATTGAATAAAAAAAATAAAAGTAATAATAGGACTGTCGGAATGGCGGTACTAAAATATGTCTGATATCGGATGTTCCATGTCGGAATAGCAGCATGTCTGACAAATAGCATGTCGAAGTGGCAGGATGTCGGACTGGGGGCATGTAACCGCTATTTTGAATTAGCATTTATAACATTTTCTATTGAGTAAGTATTAGAGTAAAGTAAATACTTTCTCAACAAGTAATTCATACAGGCAGCACATGTTTTAGTTGGAAACAACTCCACTAAGCTAACCTATTTGCACAAATACAACAGACAATTTAGCCGTTAGCATTTAGCTGCTAAAGAGCCAGCACAGTATTGGGGCTAAGCTAGCTGTTCATGGTTGAAATAAATGTCACTAATTACCTTTTCTGTTGACTAATTAATAAAGGAATGTCATTACTTTTCAACAAGGAATTAATTCAGATATTTAAATAACCTGCCCAAACCTGTCAGCCCAAAACAAGACTAGAAAACGAATGCTAATCATTTCCAGCTAGCTAGTGTTAGCAACTGTTAACATTTTATCCATATGACATTGAAAAAGTGATAATAATTGCAAGTAAGAATTAATTTCACAGACAATTATACCCATTTTTAGTGTTTAAATGCCACAAATTTGGAAAAAAGAGCAAGTAAACCTGCTCTACTGCAGTATAGGCCAGCGACTTATCATCATAGCTGCTTACGGTTCTGTTACTTTGGCACCGTATATTCATTTGTGTTGCAGAATAATTGTTTAACTCTTTATGTGGCTTTCACTAGGATGAAAATACATTTACCTAAATTGAAAAGCAAAACAAAAACATTAAAATACACCAAAAAAACCTTTTAAAAAATATATAAAGTAAATAGTAAAGGCTACATGACAGCTCCTGTCATAACTACCGTCTATTAGCAGAGGCTGTGTGTTGCACTGCTGGGACTGGTGATGGACTGGGACCAAATGAAAGGGCTGACACTGGGAGTGCGGTGTGGTATAAATGATCATACCTTACCATTGATTTAACTAATGATGAGCGCTCCGAGTGCAACAATAGTAATTTAGTCATAAAGCTGTCAGCAGTTAATCAATCTGTTAAGGGTTTCCCTCCTTCAGTGTAAGATTTATTAAACGCTCACGCGGGCTTGTCTGCACACGCCCTACACAAAACATGTCTGGGAGAACTTTGATGTTCCTATTTGTCGCATTATTATTTTATGGTAGCTATTTACTACAAAAGGTGACATAATTGTGCATTTTCTCAAGAGTTGACAAGACAATTAATGCACCTGTGTGCTGCTACCTGGGTTTGTCTGAGGTCCTCGGGCACTGTCTCGTGCAGCCAGGACTTGCACAGTAGACGCCTAAAGGTCTTTCCAGGCCTGATGTTACATCTGCCAACAATAGGAATTTCCCCAGTTTACACAACTCCAACACCAAGGGAGGTTATCTCCAGAGATTTGCCCTCATTGTTTCCTATTCGGAGGGTTCATGACTGATGTAACACACAAACCTATTAACTAAAGCTCTAATCTGCTGTGATTAATGTAAGGAACACTGCTCACAGGGTTGTTTTGCAGAACAGCCTCTTTATATAAAAAGATAATGATGTGAATGTGTCATACGTTCATTCAGACCTGATTATTGACTGGTGAAAAAGACCAAAGAAATCACTTTTTGCTTCTTCAATTCAATCAAACCTCTTTTAATCTAATCTTTGCAAAGGACAAAAGGATCATTTCTGATAGCCCTGTCTGTGAAATGGCATACATAAACATATTATTGGATGCATTCTTTGCAGGACAAGGCTTAAAAGCATCTTAATTAAAGTAATAAAAAGGTGGATTTTAAAACTTTGGCCGGTGCACGAACAACTGTTTCCCCTACATGCTAATCTAAGCTAACGGCTACTTGCTTGCACTTTGATAGTGATATGTATCGTCTAATCTATTTATCAATAAGAAATTGATTGCCTGGCAGATGCAAAGTGTACATGATAACATTAGAAATGATTCCCCTTTTAAGACACAGCAGGGCTTTTTCTCACACATACAAACCTCTAATTAAACCGAGTAAACATGAAATCCCCTCAAAAGTCAGATTTGAATTTTAACTAATATTTATAATGATGTTTGAAATTATTGTTTTTGCACTCGCTCTGCCGCTTTGAAGCCGAATATTAAAGTGCTGTTTAATGTGGTCGTGGGCTCTTCACATATTGCTTTCCGACTGTAGTCAGCTCCTCTTAAATACAGAGCTAGGGCTGTAATTTTTACAAGTTAAGGCAAAATGTGCTCTAAACACAGTATCATGGTTTCAAATGGATGGGATAACCATCTCATTTTGTATATATTTGATATTCAGTCAGTCGTACTTTCTCTCATCGAGCGGCACGGTGTTATTAAAGTGTATAATCATAGATTTTGTGAATGAAACGACTCACCGTCGAGTCATAAAAGCAGGTATGAGGCACGCACTTGGAGTATTTTAAACCCGGCAAGCCTCCAGGTGTGAAAGTAAAAGACATTCTTTCTTTCCGAGTACGGCTTAACTTTGATATGTGGCAAAGCAAACAGGAATAAACAAGGTGATATTAAGCTAAAGTAGTGCTGAGGATGATTAAATATACCAGGGAGAGCTTTCAAAAGTGGATACAGGGACTATTAACTCCTTTAGCCAATCAGAAATCCAAGATAGCCACCAATTATGGCTTGGAAATGTCTTTTTTTTGGCTTAAAATCACTTTCACCTGCCACTTTTGACCAAGTAGGGAAACTGAGTAGCCTAACATGCATGGTGTTGGAGGTATTATGGGGTGTAAGAGTTCAGTAGTAATGGATGGAATGAATGGTGTTCAGTGACTACTGTATTGTGTGGTTTAGTGTCCAAAATGCTTTTAAAATGAAACAAAAAAGCCCTTAAGAAGTTTCTAAATAGTACATTTGACTTCTTTAGAGTCAAAAACATGTAACTCAATACCAAAATAACTGGAAATTGAGGTAAAATTAAACATTTTGAGGTAAAAGGCAGGTTTAAAAGTTTGGAAAACAGGTCAATTTTAAAATTTCAAGTGGCTTTTTTTCAAATAAATGGGATAAACATGGACATTTTGCTGTTTGAATCCACTTTTGAAAGATTGATGCAGCTTTTTTACAAACTTGCTCTCTAATTGCAACCACCACTTTATACTTGAATCCCATTTGCAGGTGATATTTGTAATTATGCATTTGGAAAACAGCCTGTTTCTTGGCATGAACGTTCTGTCTGTTGTGTTTATTTTTATCCCTACCATGCATATCTATAGACGTGTCAGATCTGCTACTTAAAGCGCTCTATAAATACCCCCGTTTTGACGTGATTTGACTATAAATATCCGTCCACAGGGGAACGAATGCACGGCTTTTATGTGTTTCTACTGTCTCCAAATCTGCAGCATGAAAGCATCAAAGTGAAGGCTCTCTTGAGTCCACGCCTTTTCTGTTCCTGCAGGTCTTGTCGGACCAGCAGACGAGGACTAGTCAGCGGAAGAGGTGGGAGAAGTACTCAGATCTTGTTGGGAAGTAAAAGTAGAAGTACCAGAGCTCACAAATAAAAAGTACACAAATTATGGAGCATGGAATGGAAAGTATAAGTCGCTCAAATCTACTACCCACTGCTGCAAACTGGGCACCGCAAGCTTCCCAGTGCGTCTCCTCCAGCAACATGAAGCGTGGTGGTGTTATGAGAACAGGATAGCTCTCGAGACGCTCGCCTTTCACTCCTGAGATGGTGCGTAAATAAAGCAGGAGCCGACAGATGGGCCTCTGCAAACTGGTCCCGTTGACCTTTCCACCCCACTGTCCATCACTGCCCTCCGCCTCTATAAGAAGATGCGGAGGAATTCCAAGGAGATTATCATCCTTTATGTGTGGGTGAATATACAGAAAACACACCAGGAGACATTCCCAGGGATTCTAGATCTTGAGAGGCAAGGAAAATGTGTGTGGATATGTGCTTTTTAGGTTTGGAAGAGGTGACAGGATTGCGTAATCAGCATATGTGTGCATAAAATAGTGTGTGTGATCCTAACTGTGTGTGTCAAACTAAAACAGAGCTTTTTCTCTCAGCTCAGATTTGATTTCTGCTCATTTCTCTGCCTGTTTACCTGCTTCACGTCGAGTGGTAATGAGAGAGTCGTCTGTCTGAGCGAGGGATTTGAACTTGTACGGTGAGACAGAAGAAAGAGGAGACTAGCAATTTGGAAAATTATCACCTGAGATTGCCTGGAGCTATACTTTTGTGTTCTTATTTCCAACCTGTTTCCTGGTGAAAGCACAAGGGAGGCTTTTTCATTCATAATTTCTCCTACTTACTTTAGTCCGGCTTCATTCTGACTATTAATGTACATTACTAATGTTTTAAATTGTCCATTTTCTGCTCAGGCTCTTTATGTTTCTCAGACTGCCTGTGCTGCAGCACCTCTTTTCACCCTCTGTCTGAAACCAGAACCCAGTTTGCTCTGATTGATCAACCAACGAGAGATTTTAGCCGAATCGCAGAATCGGGCTGCTTTAAAGACTCCTAAACCTGTCAAAAATGAGTTTCACCTAGGTCATATTTAGCTGTAATGCTAAACAACTCATCTTGACATGTTTTAAATCAATTATAACCTTATAATTTGCATAACATTTATACACAAGTTTATTATGTTTTTGGCTTTTAATTTGAGCTATTTTACAGCTTATGTGACATCTACGCCTCTCTGAATACCAGGTAGGTGCCTCACTTTAAGTCAAACAATGCTTCTAATAATGCAACCTGTTGGACAATCAATTAGACGCTAATAAGGCTGCTTTGTGATTGGTTACTGGCCCCTCTGTATGACAGTGGAGTAAACACTCAGACTTCAGACGGCGGCTGATCCTCGCAGAGAGGCATTTCTTGAATTCCTCGTTGAATTGTAATCTGCTTTGCATTTTTTTGTCCGTATGAGCACAGGGAAATAATTCCGTATAAGCTGGTGTGTGTGTTGTTGCTGCAAGGACTTATACTGACACACACAGTTTACTTTCCCAACGATATCTGCAGCCATATTTCCCCTCAGGAGGAGCGACCAGTCCCAGAGTTTGAAGGAAAGCACACTTACTTAAATAACAATGCTGATTAACAGAACATTTCCTTTTGTGGGCGCCCACAAAGAGCGACTCTTAGCGTCCCTGAGGCTGAGTCACCACACAGCTTGGGCCCCATTCATGTTTTTCCCATGTTGCAATTTACTCACTGAATTAAGCTCGGAGCAGAAAAAAAAGTGTTCGGTCCCAATTATCATCTGGCGAGGAGAAGAGGCGGTCTGCGGTGGGGGGTGAGATACTTAAGCCTTTTCACCAGCGCTGCCTTGTTTCCCCTGTTCCTCTCCTTGAGAGAGTAATGTGTTTCCTCACACAAAGGGAGGATCTTCAGAGATATGCCAAGAGTCTGGAGAGTGTGTTTGCTGGACCTGTGAAGAGACCTCTTTAGGAGGCTTTGGGGACAATGGAGCATGGGCACCGGCCGCGGTTTACTTTGTCCACGCCAAGCATTTCACACGCACCCGGGGCAACAGGCGCTCCGAGCAAAGGCACAACATTAGTCTGAGTTATTGAAAAGGCCTTTTTCATCTTTGTCACCCAATCAGTGCAATGATCGCTGCGAGGGAGTTATGTTTGACCAACGTCTTGAGACTCTCAAACATTCTTTACCTACAAGACAGTTTCCTTCCAACTGCAGGAAGTCTGCCGCCTGTTTTCAGTGCCTTTCTCTCCGTCAAAGGTGGTACATTTCAGGTAGAAATACGGCTGGTTTCCTTCCTTCGTTTTAAAGTAAAATCCACCGAAGTTTGGTGACAGCATTGTCTATTACAAGTGTGTTTTTGTGACTTATAAGGTAGAAATAAAGCAGAGGATGTGCACTAAATAATACTATAGCACTGGAATATGAGTGGGGTGGATGCAAACATGCAAACTTGTTTTCTGAAGTATTGTGCATGATCAGAGTGAGGGGGGATTATGTGTGTGTGGTTATACGATGGAATGTACCTCCTGTTTGCATGATATTAGGCCACCATGCATCAGGTGAATATCTCTTTACTAAAACATGCATTTGGTCTGGTTTTGAGACTGAATTCCCTCTGGATTCTGAGAACTTTGAGGAGGAAGAGACGGCGCTGTGACTGATGTTCAGTCTGACTGCAGCAGACACCCGATACGTCTTCATTACGGCTGAAGTTCCTCATCTCTCTCTCCTCCGCCCGCTCCGTCACATTGTGCATATCTCAATGGCCCCGGCTGTTGTTGCTATAGCAATATGTGCAGGGTCCAGGTTCGCTCCTGATGTAAGGAAAGGTTACCTCGTGGTGAACGGGCTCTGCAGGATCTGTTTCGGGGAGGATACACGACGCCTGTGCATGCAGGAGAACAAACGACGGGTTTCAGGAAGACATTTGCATCATTTAGAAAGAGACATGCATCTAAAATGTGTTTTTTTGACGTGTTTCTTAATGTTTCTAACAGCATGCATTCAATTGACTGCTCTTTTAAATCACCAGCTTATAAAACAGTCTAAAATAGTGAGTTGTTATCACATATTGAAGCATATTTCCTTTTTATTCAGCATCTTTCATCTTGATTGAGCTAAGAATATCTAATTATCTTTATATAAATATTAGATTATTTTATTCCTAATATGGTCATGATATGATAAAGTGTGTTGATTGGTTGATTAATTGATTGATTGATTAATTGATAAAGTAAGCATTGGATGCATTAGAAATTCAAAATTCTGCATATTTTTGGGGCTTTTTGTTGAATTATTAATTGTTCTGTCTGTTTTGATCGTATCACAGCTGCTTAATTTAAATACTGTCATCGCCCTGTGGCCTTAAAAAACAACGACACACCCAACTGAGCATCAATCACCTGAGACAACATCCCATAAACACTCAGACCTGATAACGGATAGAGGGCCGTGCAAACCTGCAGACTGTGTGCAGCGTGTTAAATATTAATCTGAAACAGCATTCCTGCCAGATCACAGTCCAGGCGACTCCAGGAACGCAACCTCCTGAAACTGTACTTCCTGGCTGCAGATGCATTGTGGGAAGGCCGGTGTGTACCCTCCGCCTCTCATCAGGTGGCTCTGCCGTCTGATCCCTGAATTGTTGCGCCTCCGTACGGGATATTCCACAATCACGACGTTCTCTGATGTAAACCAACCAAAGCGTCCTGACAGCTCGAGCTGACATTTGGACTTTGGCTTTTTGAAGTTCACGAGGCGAAGGTGTGACTGTATCCCAAACAAACAGCAGACGAAGCAGCGGTCACATGGTACAGGTCTTGAGCGAGCGTGTGCAGGCAGATCTGCTTGTGAAATTTCCTAATATAAGCCCCACTTGCCAGACCACATAATTAGCTTTTGACCTACATTTCTCCCGAGCGTGTTGTGCATACGGTCAGATTCACAGGCGTTGCGACTTCAAGGAACGCTCTGACCAGAAGTCGTTGAGAAATGTCCCTGGGTGTTTGTCAAACACAAATCCAGCCATCCATTCAGCAGTAACACCTGTTTATGCTTGTGTTGCCACAAAGCGGGATTGAGAGGGCGTTTGTGCATGACTCACGGCGAGAGTAAATGCTAAAAGATAACTTGCTTACTCTCTGAAATCCTGCTTTGATGATGTGACGGTGTGGGTGGACAGCTCGGTGAATGGGGCTCCGCTGTGTGAAGACGGGCTGCTAATGACTTATCTGAGCAACTATGTGACTGCTAACGCTGAGAAGAGACAGAATGGAAGCGTAAAATAACAACGTAATGTAAGAAATATAACATTACAAGTGCAATGACACGGAAGATAGCATAGCATAAACGCTCGAGACCCAAAACAGAGCGGGAAATACTGGAAATATTTCTCCTGTTTGGGTTTAATCTCATTCTTCTGCAGGCTTTCACATCAGGACTATCTCCTCGATATAGAGTAACTGTATGCAAAGGATTAATGTTTATTTTAGGATTGACTGTTTTTCCACAGTACAGTATCTGATAACTACGGAAGAGGATTAGGGCCAAATGATATTTTTTGAGACCTGAGATTCAGACTAAAACTTCTGACTTTAATTAACTTAAAAGAAAAGATTCTCAGAACTTAAACAAATTAAGATTTCACGAAAAAATAGTTTGACTTTCCCAAAATTCTGACTTGAATTTTAGAATTCCCAAAAATAGAGAAAAAAGAACACAAGTTTCTTTATAGAGAAAATAATAATTCTGACTAAAAACTCATCTGTAGAAAACATTCGTGACTCGAGGATTGCCATAAAACTACTCATATGTGAAAATATCTGAGCGGGGAGTGTATCGGTGCATCTCTACGATAATTAAGAAATGCATTATGACACTCGAGCATTCACCGCAGCTCCGCCCTCTTTCCGGTTTGAGCAATAATCTGTTTATGCGACGGCGCGCTGAACGCCGGTGTAATCCCGCTCTGAGTCGCTGCGTGAAAGAGGATGCAGGTTTTACAGCAGATTAATGCCATGACGATGTGTTACGCTGCGGTGAGAGCGGCCTAAGCACCCTCTTTATGGACGCTGCAAATGTGTGGGGTTCCCCGCACAGAGGGACGAGCAGGGGGGGGACATGCGTTGCAGAATTCATACTGTTAAGCATAGAGAATAAGGAATTTGGAAAGTAATTCAGGCCTCTTTTGTAGAGAAATCCTCCCAAGAGCTACTCAGCCCATGATTTCATTACCACTAATCCTCTCAGAGTAGATACTTGGGTATCAAAAAACCCAATGGGTGAAAGGGAAGGGAGTGTCCAATATGTTTGCGAATGTGTGTGTGTGTGTGTGTGTGTGTGTGTGTGTGTGTGTGTGTGTGTGTGTGTGTGTGTGTGTGTGTGTGTGTGTTGTGTGTGTGGGGGGGGGGGGGGGGGGTGCTGGATGTTTGAGATCATCCCCAGACGCTCGAGACTGTTTTGATTTCCCACTTCATGGAGAACGTGAGAGTAATCCCCTCAGGATTCCCCCTCTAGAGGTCTTTAGCTGCCATAAGCCACCATTCAACAGGCAAAACCCAACATGGGCTTTATGCTGGTGTTACTGCATGATTTGGGGAGGGGTGGGGGGGCAGGCTTAATCTGCCCTGGTGGCTAACCTGAGGCTGAATGGAAACCTGCGGGGAAGCAGCAGCGAGTCGCACAAAGTATGTGTTCATCCTCCGAGGGAAACCTGGGAGGGTTTTCTAAACTGAATTATAAATGACTCAATTAGTTTCCTATCAATCCTCGGTGAGGGTTTCATTGAGACAAATGGAGGATGGCAGTTTTATGGGAATTAATAATTATGTTCGGATGCATTCTAAATATCAAGCCATTATTTTAATGTATTAATTCACTTATATTTTTATTATTGAGCTATGTATTTATTTATGTTTGTATTTATTGATCTATTTATGTATAATGTGTATTATTTTATCAATTGATTTTAATTATTGATTATTGTTATATTTATTTAAAATGTATTCATCTAATTTTATTTATCTATCTATTTACTTGGTTTGTTAATTTTACATCATCTACTCTCTTTTTTTAATTTGAATTTATTTCAAAGCAGTAAGGTGTACACAATTTTAAACTTTATATATAAACACGTTTTCTTACTTCAGATCATTTCTGCATGCTGGTTTAGAGCTCTTTCTATTAGTGATGTGTGTCCATGCATCACTGGTATTGCAGCTCTGAGTCCAGCAGCATATGATGCAATGCACGGCAGAATCAAAAGACAGAGGATATTTTCTTAGGTCTACCTGGCGTTGCATGTTTGCCTTAGTCTCCTGCCAGTCAGGTAAACCCCGATGATGCACTAACTCCCTCTCAAGTGCCTGATCTGAGCAGTTGTTAAGAATAACAACCTGGCTGTGGGATGGATACCTCTGACAGGGAATTAGGTGACCTGGATGCGACGGCAGAAGCTCGCCCTCCTTTGCAGCCCTGCAGACTTCATGTCACATACTGCAGGACGAGAAGAGAAAGGCCCCGTTTCTCCCCAGTCTCACTCTCAAGGTCTCTCGCCGTTTCACTGTCTGAATGGCTTTGTGTGACAGCCGCAGTGATTGCTGACAAGCCACACGGTGTTACCATGGAAATGGCACTCAGGTTACTGCTTTTGTGCAACACTTTGTGGCAATCTATAGCAGCCATACCTGCAGCACAGTTTTTCACGGCTGCTGGGGGACATCGGGAAGGTTTGCATGGTAAAAAGGCACAAAGCCATGCAGATATTTAGCCAACGTTCGACATATTAGGGATTCTGCTTCACGATGGAATGACGAATGAGATTTAAAGAAATGCATCTTCTCTTTCCAGCACATTTGCACGAAAATGTTGCTTAAAATATTGCATTGAGGCTTTTTTATTGCACAATTATGTGTTTTAGTCCTACGGGTTTATGCAAAGTAGCCTCTGTTGCAATTCAAAAATAAGTTTTGATTATTTGAAGTGTTTTTTAACGAAGGAAGCTACTTTTTTCAGCTAAATGCATGTCATAATTGGCATAAACGTTGATGTAGGATGATGTGGAAGACACATTGTCTCATAAAGAGTTTGCAAATTAACAAATGCACCATTTCCACGATCATGTCCAAAATCCATGGCATATTAATCATTTGCATTCCTGTGAAGGTTCCCTGCAGGTCTGAGCGATGCGTCACCTCGTCATGTCATCATTCAGGGCCTCAGAAGTCGTCGGTGCAGCACTCCACATAACGTGGAATACACTCCGTTTGAAGCTGTGTGTGGGAGCGGGCGGGCTGAGAGACAATTATCCTGCACGTCCTTTAAGAGGTCTGGCATTGTGGAGGAGAGGCTGAGTAACCGAGATCAGAGGAGGAGGACACACACAGAAGTACAGCCTGGTAGATCCCGGGTATTACCGACTGTCTGAATTAACAGGATACACATACTTCACTAAACAGTCAACATGTCACGTCTTAACAGTGTTTGGCTTCACCCATGAGCCAAAATTCTTACATGAAGCCCCGTGAGCCCCTCGCTGTTTCGCAAGCTTAGATGAGGTCTTAAGCCTCACAACAGAAGATGAATGCCGAGTGCTAAATTAATTTGAGGCATTTTCTTTTGTGCTGCGGGTTTCCATAGCTGATGACAGATCACGGGGCTGCAGTGTTTGCCCAGGTGTCAGGCCTCCCGCTGCACACAGCAGAGGGCTTGTCCAGGTCCTCCGACTTCACATTTGTTGAAGCTCCTGCGCCTTAATTGTACACATGGCTTCATTCAATGTGGCCATGAAAGAAAACCTTTAAAAAATAATCGTGACAAAATAGCAGAGCCCCCCCTCCGCGCCTTGTTGAAATGTTCAAACATGCCCTGCATTCAAGAGGCTGCAAGAAATCGGAATATTCTTTTAGAAAACACTTTTGAAAGAAGTCTTAAGACGACTTCCGATGTTAAACTCTCACGAAACGACGTTTGTTTAATTTTTGTTTTGAGACTTTTTAACCGCTGTGATACGGAGGCCGACAGGTGCAAAACATTTCCATTAGGAGGAACGCTATGCAGCCTCAGAAACTAAAAGTGATGCAAGAAGCTCCAAACACAACGGAGACAAGGGGACACCAAAGAGTGACGCACACAGCTGGGACCGGAGCGCTTGGTGACGTTCAGGATTATAAAGCTAGCTCGCTAACGTAGTTAACCTTCAGATATACGGACAAACACTTCCAGCTCTGAGACACTCACTCTGCCAACAGAGACAGTTGTCCAGCTTTATGATCCTGAAGGTCACCCAGCGCTCCGGTCCCAGCTGTGTGCGTCTCTCTTTAGTGTCCCCTGGTCTCCAGCTGTGTGCGTCTCTCTTTAGTGTCCCCTGGTCTCCAGCTGTGTGCGTCTCTCTTTAGTGTCCCCTGGTCTCCAGCTGTGTGCGTCTCTCTTTAGTGTCCCCTAGTCTCCAGCTGTGTGCGTCTCTCTTTAGTGTCCCCTGGTCTCCGTTGGGTTTGGAGCTTCTTGCAGCGTTTGGTTTCTGCAGCTTTTAGTAAACGCTGCTCATGTTTCCTCACTTGCATGTGTTGGTGTTTTAATCTTTGCATCCTTTCTGAAGCTCCTGATGGAAATGCATCGGACCGCTGTAGCACGTTAGCACCTGTCGGCTACCGTACATTTCTAACAACACACTCATTGAACACAGTAAGGCGTTTTGATTCCCCGGGGCGTTTGGTGTGGTCAGGATTCTCATGACGTACATCAGTATTTTTATGGCTTGATGAGTGTGTGTCACTGCAGTGTTTGGTTAAGGTTAAGCTCTTTGGAGGCCAGTCCAAAGGTTTGTATCCCATCACTCAGGGAGCTTGTTATGTCTGCATTTGGAGGATTGGGCGGAGTGATCGCTACACAGCTGGCAGGTACAATGCGTCTGGATCTATAAATTCCCTTCGGCTGCCATGCATGACATCCCTCACCTTTACCCAACCCCTCTGATAGAGCAGCTACAAGGTGCTTTCTAATCGCAGCAAAATGCTCCTGCTAATCCCCCGCCTGTCACCCGTTAAACACCGACATGCTGCATGTGTGTAACGGCGTTTTTTAATCGGCCCGCCGCAGTGACTGAGTGATCATTGACAGGCTCTGAAAGCACATTGTAGAGGAATCACAGGTGCTCTAAATCACTCTTGTGCCGGGTTTGAGGGAGTGTCACTTCTCCCACAGTCGGTTTTCTCCTATGATGTGTTCAAGCCTTTTGAAAAACACATTCACCCGGACCGGATCATGTGCTCACACGCTGCTCCTGCAAGTTTATATTTGTCCCTCTTTTCACTTTTTAGAGTTGATATAAGAGCGTGGAAGCATCAGAATGACACGGTGAAGTTTCTCCACAGATTATTCGGACAAAAGAGTGAGGGGATTGATTTTTCCACACACTTAATTTGCCGGCTGGGATTCACCCTGTTGTTTTTCTAACCCTCCAACATAACACGGTGCGCCCTGCCGTCAGCACCTTGAGCAAGTAAAAGCGATTCCTTTATGAGCTAAACCCGGCAGATATTTGCTTTGCGGAGCCCCGCGAGAAGAAAAGAGGAGTGAATAACTTTTTAGAAACACATGAAGGACATGAAAGAGCAGGAGAAATGAATTGAATGTTGTTTTTTTCCCTATGAGAAAGAGGGCGATGGGATCTGAGCCTCAGCCAGGTGATTCATCACGGCGCTCTGTCAAAGGACTTTTCCACAACATCAGAAGAACAATGATACTGTGATTGCAAGGACAGAAGGGGTCTTGATTGAGAGATATCAGCTATATGTTCAGGGAGAGGGGGGGCACCACTCACTGCACATCAGAACAATCTTAACCCCTCGACATGGGTGTCAAGAGAGGGGATTCTGCGTATAAATTAACCAAAATAATTTAACAGCTGCTTAAGCACGAACAGAGGAGCTGCCAGGCAGATGGATCTGAGATCAGGCAGAGGAGAGGAACCGGGGGAGCCATGCTGAACCGATCGTGGACCCCTGCCAGATCTGAAGATCACATGGACCGCCTTCAGAGGAGATACAGTTCACTACTTTAAGGACTTGGTTTGTTGTCTTAGAATCACTTTAAACAACAGCAATACAAATCTAAATCCAGTCGAGTGTTTAAGAGGCCCTGTTTGGCTTTTATGGGGGTTTACCTCTCCTGTAGTACAGGTTTTAGTGCATGTAAATGGTCTGTAGAGGTTCAAATCCATGTGAAGGACATCTCTGAGCAGGTGGACCAATCACAACAGAGCCAGCTAACCAATCAGAGCACACTGGGCTCTGGTTTCAGACAGAGGGTGAAAAGAGGTGCAAATATAGAGCTTTTTGAACATTAAAGCATGGAGACATGTCCCAGGACAGACACTACATACAAAAAGTGTCCATCTTTATATCACTCGATTAAAACTGGTCATTTACTACGTGGAGCTATTTGTAATGACTTTTGACACTATTAGCCTACAGGAGTGTTTAGCCATAAAAGTACTTCATGTTGTGTTTTCATTGTAAGATCTCAATTAGCTGTCAGGTTTATGTAGCGGGAGTCTAAAATACATATAAAAATATCCAAAACAGATAAAGATAAACCATCAAACCCAGCATAAGCGCTCCCAGTCTGCGGCCCTGCCTCGTATTTTACACCTTTAAGTGCTTCTCCACCTTTCCCACCCCCCCGTGATAAAAGAGCAATCACCTTAGATACTATTTACACTCGGGCCGAGGACTACCATTACCCTTCCATCAATATCAGCACTTAAAGTTCATAAAACTGCGCGGCAGACCTCCAGCCTGTAATTTCCAGAGTCCCTAATTCACGGTGAGCAGGAATAATATTACAGGGTTTTCTGCTAAACAGTGATGACACTCGGGTAATTGTGAGAGGTGCGATGCATCGACGCCTGCGCTGCACCACGACGTTTGTGCGTCACGACGATGGGAGTTTAATTCTGTGGGAAAACGTCAGGATTCTCCTCTCAAACTGCGGCCACTATATTAGGAACGTCTTCCTGTTTACACACACACCTGATCCTGCAGACGGTGACTCAGCACTTTCTATTTTACCCAATTGGAGAATGGGCAAGACGTGTGATTTAGGCAACTTCGAACACGATATGATTGCTGAGGCCAGACAGCTGCGGCAGCCGTGGGATTTTGAAGAGCAGTGACTTCAGAGTGAGCAGTTTTTGGACTCACAACTAAGTGTGTTTTGATGCAAAAAGCTGCAGAAATGTCACTTTAAAGACCCCTTGCATCCATCAGCTGCATGCATTTCCTGCAGCTTTACTTCTGGACGACAAAGCTGGTCTGATGCATGCCTTTCTGTGACACAGCAAACTAAACCACAGAGCATACGGTTCTGATACGGTTCAATCCCTATTTCAATTAAAGTCACGTTTATTTAGGCTTGTATATTTAAATGTAATATAAAAAGTCAATCACTTTGCACACAGATGCTCTATAAATACACAGCTGTCACTGTCCATGCTAATGGATGTACAATGCCTTGTTTAAATCGTCCTGTAAATGTAAAAAGGTCCCAAATCGGGATTAATAAAGTGTATTCAATCTAAATGTCCCATCTGATCTAAGCAGCTCCAAGCCAGATCCTGCAAAATAGCAGTAAATAATGCATGTAAACGGTACAAACTTTTAGTTAAGGGTGCTAAAAAGACAAGTACAACAAAATATAAGATGTTTCTGATGACAATATAAGGAGAGGCTTGTTGTTATCTTTTTGTAAAGTGTGAGTGATGATGCACACACACACTTATTTTGCATTAAAATAAGCAATTTTCCATAAGTTTCTCTATCAGTAACTACGAGGGCTTCCCTCTCCTGTAGTCTGGGTTTGTGTGCATGTGAATGGTCTGCAAAGGTTAAAATTGACAGTTTTATAAAGGAACTAATGTGCAGAGTCAGTCACTGGGTTCACACACACACACACACACACACACACACACACACACACACACACACACACACACACACACACACACACACACACACACACACACACGCACACACACACACAGACACACATACACACGAGTCAGGGTTTCTGTGTAAGTTGTGATTTCCCAGCAGCCTTTGCAGTTTGAGCCGCAGTGATGCCTTCAGTGTCGCCCGAGCGTCTCTGCAGGGAATCGATGATGTAATGCTCCTCCAGAGCCTAACACAGATCTATGATATTACATCATCGCTATCGTGGGTAGACACACACACACACACACACACACACACACACACACACACACACACACACACACACACACACACACACACACACACACACACACACACACACACACACACACACACACACACACACACACACACACACAGCATAATTAAGCTTGTGCTGCTCAGCCTCCATTGTTGACACTCAGCAGCCTTTCAGAACTTTTGAATGTGGCGCTAATTTGGCGTCGACGCTGCCTTTCTATCGCTGAGCAGATGCTTTTCAATCATGTGCAACGCCGAGGATCTCAGGAGAGTCTGGAGGAGTTCTGGGTTAGTTGGTGGGGTTGGGGGGAGGGAATGAGGAAGCTTTCAATGTGTCTCCACTCGGGGTGGGAATGACAAGAGCAGGGTGCAGGAAGAAGCAATTATATCCCCTGAAGAGTTGTTTGACAGTTTTATAGTGCAACATCTATTTTCTTCATCCTCCATATCGACATCTGTCTGGGGAAAAGAGTGCCATTAGTTCCCCTAAAACACATCTCAATAATTAATGTTGTGCTTTGGAAAATCACCGAATGTGGTGGAGAGACGTCGGGCCATTGTTTCCACTCGGGCTCTGAAGAGAGTGTAGGGCTCTATTTTCATAACAAGCTTAAGGGTATTAAACGCTCCTCACGTGTCCTCGCATGTTGGAAATGAGGCGCTGACAAGATAAAACGCCACTCATGACACGTGTAAATCATTTTAAAAGCTCTCAGTGCTGTCAAAGTGTTCTCATAATTAGATTTAAACATCTGACAACAAACAAGACAAGATCAATAACGCGGGATTACTTTTACACCTATAGAGATAGTTTATGTGGAAGAGAAATGGTTTTTATTCACTTTACAATCTAGAAAATAGTCAAAAAACTGCTTTGTTTACATTATTTTACTGTCATTTGTTGTTTTATTGTCAATTATGTATAGCACCGGTTCAATGCCCACTCAGATCTTGAGTAAAAGTGGAAGTACCAGAGTGTAAGAATACTATGTTACAAGTCAAAGTATGTAAGCCAAATGTACTTTAACTAAAGTCTGATTTAAGGGTTCACATCATTAATCCTAATCTGCCCGGCAACTAAAGGTGTTTAATACATGTAGTGGAGTAGAAGTACACAGTAGCAGAAAATGGAAATACTAAAGTAGCAGTACCTAAAAGGTAAAGCGTCATGAAATGAATTTAAATGAAAGTGTAGCACGTTGTTCCTCCTCGTATGGACGCCTACGTTCTCCCCACTCTTATCTGTGCTGGTGCAGAGCTGCAGGAGGAAATGAAGCATGTAGTTTAATTACTCGAGAGATAAGGATGAGGTTCCATATATTGGAGAGATAATATTTACCTTGCGTTGCTAAAATACAATTACACTGGCTAACGTCAGAGAAATCGCTGTAAAGCTCCTCTGAGTGTCGTTAACTTTAAGAGATGCTTCTTCCATCCATCCATCTGTGTATTTCTTTTAAGTATTCCTCATAAAGTTACCGAACTAATTTGTGCTAATGCAGGATTTTTATGAGCACTATATGGGCACCAATAAAAAAGAACCCAAATCCAGGCAGACTGAATGCATGATATCACGCTCACTGGAATCAGACCTGCACTCCATTTACACTCGTTGTAGTATTTCAACTGAAGACACGGGTCATAAACGCAGCCACACACACACACACACACACACACACACACACACACACACACACACACACACACACACACACACACACACACACACACACACACACACACACACACACACACACACACACACACACACACACTGGGCCAAGTAGCTTCCTCTTTAAACACCGTGGTCCGATATAAATCACAATGTGTCGCTTCGAGTGTGATCTGAGGCACACACGTACAATGTGTCGGAGCGCGAGTGTTCCGTAGTGATGTCACTGTGTTCCGGAACTTTGGGATTTGAGCCTCTGTAGACCATTTACATGCACTAAACACGTCCAGAACACACGACAGGAGAGGGAAAAACACAGAATCATGTCAGCAGGCTTTAACAGATCACAGGTAATTTCAGAGGACTCTTGGAGTTATGGATCGTCCAAAAGCGCTCACAGGAGTAGGATCTGCATCTGCAGTGCATGAGTCTGCTTCAGAGTGTCACATAAGGATCTGAGATATGAGGACAAATGGAGAATTCATACAATCATCACTCATTATGAGCAGTGAATTGCTGTTATTTTTTCATCTATCCAGGAGTTTAGATGCTACTATCTTACTGAACAGTGCATTTAGGTGCAGAGTTAGCAGAATTGAATAAATCTGCATACAAATAAAGGCTCATATGGGAAGATAAAGCCACATTTAAGTGCATTTTTTAGCAAAACTCCAAGGGAATGGTGACTACATTCCAACCAGCAACCAGACGAAGGACCAACAATGGCTTCACAGAGCACTGTTGCTAACTTTCCAGCCCTTACTGCAGATATAAAACTCATCTTTGACGTGTCAACAAGAGGAATCGATGCTCTAATAACAGCCGATGACTTTGAAGCAATGAGAATTTGACAGGGGATAAAAAAGCTGACAGATGAGACGTTAAAAAGACGACCATAAGCTGATTCTCAGGGCGGATTCTGACACATCATGAAACACACACACACACAGTCACACACACGCACTCTCAGACAGACTCCATTGCAAAAATTGCTCTGTCATTTATTTTTTCTGCAATTTATAATCCCTAATATACTTTCCTCTCTGGCTAAGGCGGAGCAACGGGTTCAACCGAGGCATTTCTGAATTATGAGCCAAACGGTTTTAGATCTTGGCTCCGTTTGAGTCTCGATGACCTCATTACGCAATTTAAGTAATCACTGCTCATGCATTTGAATAATGCACCAGGGTGGGGGGGGGGCGGGTGATATTGCAAAGTATTGATCTTTGTTATTTGGGAACTTTCCTCCCAGGCTGGTTTTTGTTTTTCTTCAGAGTCGAGTTAATTACTCGACTCTGAAACACATCCTGTGTTCAAAGGTTGGAGCAGAGAACATAAAAAAAATCAGGCATGATCATCTATGTAAAACTTCACAGTGGCCCTTCATCTTCGGCAGCAGCCAGCTCTACTTAGTACGCCACAAGAAAGTGTGGCTGACGCTGAGCAGCAGCCTCCTGTAATTCCTACTGATACCTGTGCATTAGAGGTGGAGGAACACATCAAAAGAGGATTCAAATTAAAACTCAGAAACCGAGAGCCTGCAGATGAGAAGCTCTACCCGGAAACAAGAATAATGGGAATGGGTTGTTTTTCCCAGCAGGTGCCGTACATGATGTGGACAACCGCAGAATATCAGTCTGTCTGGAGCAGTGAATTGATCAGTGTGTTATCCCCTCCTCGGAGCCACAGAGAGGGTCATTGTTGTTCATCCTGAATACATGAATACAAATCACACACAGGGTTTTTTTTTTCCTCCTAAGACCCTGAATGCATCAACGCTAGACTGTAAACATGCCCGGTCCTGCGTGTGAGCTTAGCAACATGGAGGAGTTATGAAGGGGCGAGATGTGCTGCCACGCTGACACACCGTTCAACCGCACTGCCATAATTAATACTCCATTCCCCCAGCAGATGCAGGGAAGATGACCTGAGATGGAGAAACCACATGTGAGGAGGCAGCATGGACGCCAGGTATCACGTTTACTTTCATAAATATGGCAATCCCCCCCCCCCCCCGAATCATCCCCACCTAGCAATTAAATCCAGTTAGAGATTCTCCCGGTCTTCACAGGAGCCTCCAGCCTGGACCCATAATGACTAAGGTCTGCAGCAGCCGCTCAGCCATTCATTTGATAAAGTGCTTTTCACCTTGCAGCTTTCATCACACACACACACACACACACACACACACACACACACACACACACACACACACACACACACACACACACACACACACACACACACACACACACACACACACACACACACACACACACACACACACACACACACACACACACACACACACACACACACACACACACACACACTTTCCTGCCTCCAAGTGAGCTGATTAGACAAGTGTCATGTCATTATTCTCTAATCAATTTTTCAATTACGATCCAGGCTACGCAGCGCCGAGGTGGATCGGATCTATACGCCGTGATTGGACGATGCTTTCCAGAAGAAGGGAGAATGAAAGAGAGAGAGACTTCTTTCTTTTCTTTCTCTCCAGAGGGTGAGATCGATCCTGTTGACTGAAATGGCCTTTGGTTCATAACAGAGCATGTCTGCTAGCAACAGCTTAGCCGGTCCACTGAGGCGTCCATCCACACTTCTTTTGGGGGGGTTTCTTTAAAGCAGTCGCTCGCAGAAAGAAGCAGAGGAAGATGTTTATTGTGATGACCCCGCTTGACACCGTGGGGCGGCTTCCTCACAGCAAAAACATGCAACGACGTTCAGATGAGCAGAGGCCTCGGAAAATATACATCACAGGACGTTTCCATCTGGGATTTCTTGGCTATAAATAAAATATATATAGGTGTGTATCAGTATGTAGAGTCTCTACTTTAAAGAGTCCTCTCCTGCTGATGTTCAGGTGTATATCAGTATGTAGAGTCTCTACTTTAAAGAGTCCTCTCCTGCTGATGTTCAGGTGTATATCAGTATGTAGTGTCTCTACTTTAAAGAGTCCTCTCCTGCTGATGTTCAGGTGTATATCAGTATGTAGAGTCTCTACTTTAAAGAGTCCTCTCCTGCTGATGTTCAGGTGTATATCAGTATGTAGTGTCTCTACTTTAAAGAGTCCTCTCCTGCTGATGTTCAGGTGTATATCAGTATGTAGTGTCTCTACTTTAAAGAGTCCTCTCCTGCTGATGTTCAGGTGTATATCAGTATGTAGTGTCTCTACTTTAAAGAGTCCTCTCCTGCTGATGTTCAGGTGTATATCAGTATGTAGAGTCTCTACTTTAAAGAGTCCTCTCTGCTGATCTTCAGGTGTATATCAGTATGTAGCGTCTCTACTTTAAAGAGTCCTCTCCTGCTGATGTTCAGGTGTATATCAGTATGTAGTGTCTCTACTTTAAAGAGTCCTCTCCTGCTGATGTTCAGGTGTATATCAGTATGTAGTGTCTCTACTTTAAAGAGTCCTCTCCTGCTGATGTTCAGGTGTATATCAGTATGTAGTCTCTACTTTAAAGAGTCCTCTCCTGCTGATGTTCAGGTGTATATCAGTATGTAGAGTCTCTACTTTAAAGAGTCCTCTCCTGCTGATGTTCAGGTGTATATCAGTATGTAGTGTCTCTACTTTAAAGAGTCCTCTCCTGCTGATGTTCAGGTGTATATCAGTATGTAGTGTCTCTACTTTAAAGAGTCCTCTCCTGCTGATGTTCAGGTGTATATCAGTATGTAGTGTCTCTACTTTAAAGAGTCCTCTCCTGCTGATGTTCAGGTGTATATCAGTATGTAGTGTCTGCCTGTGCTGCAGCTCCTCTTTTCACCCTCTGTCTGAAACCACAGCCCAGTCTGGTCTGATTGGTTAGCTGGCTCTGTTGTGATTGGTCAACCTGCTCAGGAGAGGGAAAACCCCATAAAAGCAACAACTTAAAACACTGAGACTCAATGGATGTCCCGCCCCTTAGCGCTAGCCAATAGGAGCGCGAGTGTTACATAGTGATGTCACTGTGCTCTGAAGTGGTACTCCCTCTCCCTCGTTCACATGCACCAAAAAAACCAGGGAAGGGTAAATCCTTAAAAGTAGGATAAGGGTCTTTTTAAAGATATCTTAACAGTCTTTTAAGGAAGGCCCTGATTGGATGAAATGCTCTTAAAGAAACAAACCACACAACGACAGGTAAACAGGTAAACAGGTAAACAGGTAAATATTTCCTCTTATCTACACTGTCATTATCCCCCCGTTCCTCCAGAGAAATATCACGGCACCGGCATGAGTTGGCAAATAATTGCCAGTCAGGGGAGGAGGTAGCTTATAATATGCATTGGGAATTTTAATCTTGACTTTTAATAAGCTTTTGACCTTCTTGCGTCTGCAGCCTATAATTAGAATTCGTGCCGTTCCAGATTGACAGAACGCCGTGTCTTTAGGGGAGGGAGAACCCGGAGCGGCGGCGGTCAGCAGACCTTCTAAATCATGCGGCTGCAACGGGGAAATGTGTAATCTAACAAATTGGTTTCTGTTTCCTCTCCTTCTCTTTTTCCGCGCAGGAGGTATTCTGAATATGGCGGTGATGTCATCGTCTCATCCTCTTAACAGTGACCGAATATTGTGAGCGGGAGGCAGAGACCTTTCTCCCTGCAGAATCTAATTGTGCCCTTATCTTGGAAGTTTAACCGCCCTGTGTGTGTGTTATATATGTAATTGGGCTGGAGGTAACCTGGTTTGAACCTCAAATGAACATTCTCCTCCAGTTAACTCTCTCTTGCTGTTTGCACGTGTCAGGCAGCACTAAATTTAGCTAGCCGGCGTTTATTTACTTTCTGTCCTTGTCCGGTGTGTCCTTGCTAAATGAAGGCGAACGGGACTGTCACCGGGCAGAGGACGGCCCGGCCCCTCGGAGAGTTGATGGATAACGTGCAGAACAAGAACATACATGTGTGCAAATAATCCACACAAAAACACCCTCCTTCTTTTATCACAGCTAGCACACTCAGATCTAGCAGGAAGCGGGGTGCACCACAACAGGCCCTGCATGTGCGCCATACAGGTATCTGGAGGTATTTCCACGGCGCATAGTGGTGTTTGCACCTTTGCTGTTTCAGTGTGTCGGTGTTGAGCGCTGCACCGTCCCATGGATCAGTGCCTCTGTATGGATCCCCTGCAGCAGCCTCTTGTTCCTTTAACATTCCAGGTACATCCACAGCAGCTCCTTCCTGTGGCGCTGATTGACAAGCGTCCGCTCCTCTCAGGCGCGTAATCAATCTGCTAATTGGTGTCGGAGGGTCGGTTGCTGTTGAAGCGTCGCCCCGCTCTTTCTTTGGCTAATTTATCTTTGTCACCGCCAGACGTTGCAAGGTACATTAGTTGGGAAAGTTCAGTCCATTGCAGAGTCACACACACACACACACACACACACACACACACACACACACACACACACACACACACACACACACACACACACACACACACACACACACACACACACACACACACACACACACACACACACACACACACACACACACACACACTCGACTGTGCTTTGTTCATCCTTTTTTTTCTCCCGTACTGCAATACACCACACAAAGGAGTGAGGGTAAATGTTAGCCTTGCACTGTTTCCATTGGTAACCGCAGTAGAGAAGGTCAGTCTCTCTGAGCGGGATAATTGGTGACAACAACGAGCGTTATCATAATTCAGCACGGCGAAGGGAAGCGGTTATAATGAGCTTCGAAAAAAGTTGTGAAGATGTGTTCTCCTTGAAAACAACACTTCACATCTGATTGATTTACAGGCCGTTTCTCCCCAGGGTGCCAATCAGGCTCTGATTAGACATCAGCGGCTCGTTGATGGCGGTTCAGATGGGATTGATTGCACAAGGCCGCCCTCGCCCCAGATTAATCTCGGCTAAATGACACAGGAGTCACCAAGTTTGCATCTCTACCCGTTTGCTATCAAACACGACGTGGATGCATCAGACATGAAACAGAAACACGTGTATCTGAATGGAATTGCATGACATGATGAGCTGCTTCCATGCAGGTCTGACTGTGTGTGTGCCGCTCCTAATAAAGAGTAAGTAGAGAAAGGGAAAGGCATGTGTATTTGCTCCCAGACTTGTGGATTAGGCCCCCAGTGCCCCCTATTGGCCCCCAAATCATCTGTTGATCCTCTCACACACTGATCCTTTACAATCATGAGGAAACAAACAAGACTGCTCTGTGCGAGTTAAACAGAAGCCTCGTTTGGGGTTGAAAATCTAAGAAAACATGTCTTTTTTGGGGTGTCTTTACCGCTTGCTTCCCTTCTTTTCTCAGGGATATATACGTGCAGAAGAAGCAACCTCCTTTAGTATTAAAGACGAAGAAAACATGACGCTTTAATGTCTTTTTCTAGTGTATTTGCTGCCTGCTTCTCCCTTTTCTCAGAGACATACAGGTGCAGAAGAAGCAACCTCCTTTTGGTATTACAAGCGCAGGGAAACACAAAGCTTTTTCCTCTTTTTACTGCTTGCTTTCTCACTTTTCTCCCTGATGTATAGGTGCAGAAGCGAGGTAAGGTGCTCTTATAAGAGGAAATTATGGCTATCAGCAGGGGAGACGTCTATACTCCATCGCTGCCAGCTTCCACGTCAAGAAATGGCGGCTGCACACTGATCACACCCTCATTAAAGTTGTTCACTTTCTCCTTTTTCACTCTTATTTTTTCCTTCAGCGATGCACTCACTGCTCTTTAAGTGCTCTGAGCTCTGCGGCAGTCGCCACTCTGCAAGTCTGAGCTGTTAACAACCACCTTTTCAACAATCACAGGATGATTTTATGCAAACTTCTCCAACGGGGATCGATCCGCCTCCATTACCTCCGTTTCATTCACTCCGCTTCTACTGTACGAGTGCCTTAAATGTCTTTTCAATGCAAAATAAGGCTCTTAACATAGCTAAGGGATCAGAGCGGCGCTGACCTCACGTTATTATTACTCACTGATGGCGTGTGAAAGCAGCACCGTTTAACGTTTGCTGAATTTCTTTTACTTTCATCTCTTCAGGTAGAAAGACAACTTAATAAAGACGCATTTTAGTCACTCAGAGACTAAATGGATCTCTTAGTTAGCATTTTGTGCATTATTCATGTATACTTTATACAAATGGTCCTTTTTCTTGCATGATTATATCTTTTAAATACAGAACATTGGATGAAAGATGACTAAGTTTAGGTTTTAAGGCTTCTTCAAGGTACAAAAAAGCAATAATCTACCTTCGATTTCACAATAAAAGCTCTTTAATTTGAATGAAATGCATTTCATTTTGCTTCTTGATGCACATCAAAGGACATTTGAGACCAATGGAAGGAGGCCATGTCTGATTAGCGTATCGGTGGCCTTGCTTCATGCATCGGCCTGCTATGCGTCAAACCGCACGTTGATTCAGCCCGACAGGGAAACAAATGACTCCTCCAGACTTGTGAATGTCCTTTGCCTCCTACAGATGTGTATAAACTTTATTATCTGTGCATATTTTAAACCTCCTTGAACTCAGAGTGTTGTTTGGACAGTCTGGGACCGTCTGTATTTGAAGAGAAGCTTCCAGGGCTTTAAATTCAACACATTTTTGAGCGCCGAGCTGCAGTCTTTTCGGCAGCTCTCTCCACTATGTAGCGAGTGGGTGAGCTTTTACACACCGCTCCGTCAGTTTTCAGGGAGCTACGCAAGCGGAGGATGTGGCGAAGTCTCACACCGGCCCCGACCTTCCCCAAAAAACTCTGCGGTGGAAGCCGGCCTCTGATAGTTGGGTGAGATTATAGAGGAACAGAAGAGGGTCTAAAGAAGCTAGCTACTGAGAAATATCCTAAAATATGAATGTAGGAGAAGTGGCGTGAGGCGAGGTTACTCAAGAAACAAAAGAGGATCCGAGGTGGGAAAACACCTCTCTGCAAGAAGCGAGCATAAACATCAATTTGAGCAGCGCTAAACAATAATCAATCCGTGCTACTATTAAATAATAAAAGCCCTGAGCGAGGTAATCTCTGTGAGATTGGCTGCACTGCAAGGCGTAGTAAGGAGTGAGTCCGTTTCCTGTGCTTTTGATCTGCACACAGAGCACATCTTCACAAAGATAATGTACGATGTGACGTTACGATCAGTCCTCACACACCTGCACGCCCTGTGATCCCCTCACCTGTGATCTAAGCCTTTTATAAACCTCTGCAGGAGCACGGGCAGAACAACTTTCAACCCGTAAACTCCACCTCCTCCACCAACGGAGCAGCCGTGCTCCCAGGCAGTAAAGATAAAGGATGAGGAGTTCCCCACCTGCAGACAGGAAGTGGGGACAAGTTCACTGCACTAGCCAGACACAGGCAGGATTGTTCTTATCCTCATTTGGAAACAGGACGACCATAACGTCTGACCTCCTCTGATAGCACGGAGTATCGTGTGGGACGTGTTCTGACGTGCCTCCATACGTCCTGCCTTAAACACTGTTCCCGCTCCCTGTTTGCAGAGCAGAAATGTATTAGTTCTCGGGGGTTTTATTTGCAGTGGCAGGACGGGATTAGTCCCCGGCTTACCGAGCTGCACACAGACGTGTCGAGCAGCAGCAGCAGAAGGAGTCTTTTGGACCGCGTGAACCCTGGCGGAGCGTGAAAGAATGTGACCGGCCTCCTTTAAAACACACGTGAAGGGGGGGGGGGGGGGGGGGGGACTTAGAGCTGCAGAAATCAACATATTAACAAGCAACACCTCACATGTAGAGGGTCTGCTTTCTTTAGTTCCGGAACACGATGACATCACTACGGAACACTGCAGTCCAACACATGATAAGGCTAAAAGGGGGCGGGACATCTCTGAGCAGGTTGACCAATCACAACAGAGCTAACCAATTAAAGCAGACTGGGACAGAACATTAAAGCATGGAGACAGAACATACGGATATGAGCAGGAGATATACTTCCGGGTCGTCTTCCAGAGCTACGTCACCTCTCTGGGAACAACAGGAGTTAACGAGGCGGGCGACTGGCGGCCTGTGTCAACACAAATGGAAGACGGTCTAGTTGGGGAGCTGAGCTGAGCCACCGTGTTGATGGGACACTGATTATCTCCCAGAGTGCACTGCAGCTCTGGCTCGATGACCCCTTCCTCGAAACGTCTTCCTTCATGTCTCTTTAACAAGCAGAAACTCCCCGAGAAACTTCAAATGCTTCCAGTCCCCTTTATGGTAGCTTCATAAAAACTCCGGGCTCTCTCCTCTCATACCTGTCTTTATGATTTGTTTAGCGTGGAGTGCTTCTGTTTGTGATCCCTGGGAGAAAATGTGGGTAATGGCTATTGACCTGCATTAAAAAATGCCTTTGATGTGTAATCAGTAACAGGTTAAAGGGACACACACACACACACACACACACACACACACACACACACACACACACACACACACACACACACACACACACACACACACACACACACACACACACACACACACACACACACACACACAGGGAGAGATGGGTTTGCTAGTGTTTCAAGATATTGTTATGGTTGTTGAAGATCAGGGATTGCTTGTCTTCACACACACATTTGATCCTTTGCAGACCATTTACATGCACTAAAAACTATTTTTTTTAAACCAAAAAGGCCCCTTTAATCAGCTGGATCTGAGTAATCCACACACACACATGGAGGGATGAGTTTCAAGATATTAAGGCTGATATGTTGTGCTGAAGATCAGGGACTTCACACACAGATTTTAGCCTTTGCAGACCATTTACATGCACTAACCCCCCCCCTAAAAAGTACAAAAAGGCCCTTTAAATCAGCTGGATCTGAATAATGCACAATGTTTTTATGTGTAATCAGTAACAGGTTACAGGGATACATGGAGGGACTGGTTTAAAGACATAGTTATGGCTTATATGTTGTGTTGAAGATCAGGGATGAGTTTCTCTGGTCTTCACACACGCATTTCAGCCTTTGCAGACCATTTACATGCACTAAACCCCCCCCCCCCAAAAAAAAAAAACCTTTTGTGGAGCTTCCTTGTTCCTTCCAGTCAATAACTTTGATCGATTCCCTGGATTAGGGAAGTTTGAATGGACTGTGGAAACGATCGCTATCATCCTCACTGAGCACTTCCTTTTTTGGTAATATCATGGTGGCAAATCCACCTGGTGATTGGGGTGAAATCGGAGGGGGAAAATGTGAGGGAAAATGCTCAGAAATACGCCCGTCATCTCAATGAAACAAACCAACCGTGGCAAACACAAACAGCCATATGTCAGCTCGGTGACAGACACACTGTTGTGCAGATATCATTAAAGGCAGATGAGTGAAAAGAGGAATGCCTACCCAGCGTGTCGGCCAATCAGAAGCGGCCCATGAGACGCTCAGGTGGTTAGTGTGGTTAGCATAGCCTGCTCTCTGGGTGTGATTAACTCCCCTGCTGTTTGTTGTGTTCCTGCACCTCATTTTACTCACAGGGGGAATTATTACCTCCATTTTTTTTTCAGCCAGGGGGAGAAATGGCACCGACTCAAAGCACTCATTACGGAGATACAATCAGTGTCCTTAACTTTAATGAAAGAAAGAGAGCTGCAGAGATCATGTTGGAGCAGATATCTTGTCACTAAGAAGTATATTTAGCTGATCAAGTCGGTGCGTCGGACTGTTTTACAAGGCTTTGTCTTTGATTCTCAAGTGCTGTTGTGTGATCGAAACGGTTATCAGCAGCCGTGTTAACATACCTTTCTGACTGCTATTTCATTTGAGTGTCGACATCTAGAAACAACAACCTGGAAGCCAATAAAATGAACTACAATGAAAGAGATGCGGCCTTTTGGCTTGTTTTAAAGGGGTAGTTCAGTGCACAGCATGTGGAAATGCTAATGCTTTCCGAGGCTCTGCAGGGAGGTGTTTAGGTATGGGAAACCATTGAGGCAACGAAGACTCAAAAGAGTAAAGATATCCAGTGTTTTTAGAGCCTGAATCAAGCTAAATCTTGGGATATCTTGGCTTCTGCTGCGTTTACTTTGATTGTTCTTACTTTTATCCTTCTCTTGCGAGTACTTTGACTTATATCCCATCAGGAAAACTACATTTTAGGGTTTAAAAAAGAGAAGAATCTGATGCATATTCTACCGTTTATCCAGGAAGAGTTCAGCACTTATTCACTTTCTTGCAGGATTTAAGATGAGAGGATCTAAATCATTTTTATATCCCTGCTTTAAAGGTGACAAGCTGAAGCCATGAGATGATTAGCTTAGCTTAGCATAGCCTAGCTTAGCTTAGCACAAAGAGTGAAAACGGAACCAGAAGCAGGACTATTTCTTTGCCTTCCTCGTGTCTGAATTGGTTGCCTGGTAATCTCACAATGGCGATAAGGAGAATACACAGAGCCAGACCAACTGTTTTTATGCTAAGCTAGGCTAACCAGATGAGTATTTCAGAAGCCGTGTGTACTGTTCTGTCTGAGAGTAAACAGCCACGTGTCAGCGAGTCTGAGCCCTTCCCTGCTCGGCTTGCAGAGATTGCGATGGCCGGCGCTGACTCACCTGGCGGAGTAAATAGCACACAAACCAGCCCCCCGCTCTCCACTCACTCACCTCCTTTCCCCACCCACTGAGTTCACCCTGCACTGCAGTTCAAAGTGGTTTCAAAGCCTGTCTAGCCTTGGCGTTTAATGTTTAAGTATTGGGAGCGGCTGGAGAGTGCAAATAAAATGCCTTTACAGACTCCGGGGCACGCTGAGGGCTGTGATTCCAGATACTGTATTGTGAAATGTCCCATTGTGCTCCACAGAGGAGCCTCGGGGCACCTGAATCTGTTCAGCTGACTGCATAATGCTCGATGCGTGCGGCTTAGATAAACCACTTAGAGGAAATATTATTCAAACTTTATCACACTGACAAAAGAGTACACATGTTCTACGGGACAGAAGGCAGTGTGTCCATGAGATTAAGGGTTTGTCAGACCGGCATAAAGGCCTGAATGCAGAGCCCACCTGCCAGGGAGAAACCACAGTGAGTTGTGGTACGGTCGGTTTTCTGTGGGGCAGGAAACTCTGTGGAACAACAACACGGAGAGCCTGACACTACTTATATGTTTGTGCGTGATTATTCTGTCGTTCTAATCCGTCTAACAATGTTACAAAACATTCAGACAGGAGGAGGCTTTAAAGCAGTAATTGGGGGGACTTACGCGGGTAAAACTCCACTCAACCACTTCTCGCTCGTGCTCGACAGAAACTGTGGCACGAGAAATCAAACATGGGCGTGGATTCAGTCCGATTCCAAGCAGCTCGGGCTGAAGAGGGAGCTGTGTGCCGATAAAACACTTCTCCCACTGGATGAAAGGTCATGTTGTGTTTCTGTACGGGTTTGTGACAAAGAAGGAGCAGGAAAACTTGATGAGTCATTGGCCGTTTTCACGCCTCACACTGGATTAGCCATCACATGCAATAGGCTGCTTAATATGAATTGTGTAATGCCCCCAATCCCTGCAGAATTATTTCTTAAAATCAGCCTCTGTTTTGCTGTGTCACCATCATATGCAAAGAAGTTGGTGTGTGTGGTGGTTCAATTAGATATATTTACACCTTTTTTAGGCAAATTAGTCTTTAAAAGTTGAAGTGCAAGCTCTACATTGTCCATATATGGAGGGTAAATGATCCTGTGTAGTTTTTAAGGACAGTATCAAGAGTCCCAGTCAGAACTTAAGTGTTTAGACACCTTGATTCACTGTTTAATCAGTCTCCTGTGATTTCCATTGACTCCACCCTCCAGCTCTGCAGGAGGCCGAACCCAAACAGTGAAGTGTAATGTTTGCAAATAGTATTTGCCCCGGGTCGGGCTGCTTTCCTCTGTTGGAGAAACTCAAGTTCAAATGTGGTCTGTCACATCAGCACACCTTGCTCTCTGGGCTGCATTATTCATGGCAGCGTGTGCATTATTCACGGCTCCGAGCGTCACGTTTTGTCACTGAGAACAGATTCAAGGCTCTGTGATCATAATAACCGTTTCCATCTTCCTGTCCTTCTCTGGACACCTCCCCTCTTCCTGTCTGTGTGGTTTTGATGTGTTTGTGTGGCATGTGAGGTATTATCTCACCTGAACCAAGAGTCTGACCCGGGGCCAAACAGCTCCTCCGGTGTCCCTCAGGGAACCACAGCCGCTGTCAGCCGTGTGTTTGAACAGCACCTCTGCAGACGCAACCGTCCAGTGAAGACATCTCCCTGACATTTAGCAGAAAACTGAAGGAGATATGTGCACCGAAAGCAAAAACTACTGTGGGTTTAAGCGGCATCGTGCCAAGAGCACAAGGCATGTTTTAGCCAAGACTTGATGTTCACGGCCTCGCTGAGCTGTAGGTAGTCTCACCTGGCCGGGTGGAGGTGCAGCAAGCCTGGCACAGACTGAACAACAGCAGACTGGAGGTCAGCCAGAGCGAGCTTTAATGAGACTGAAGCCACACCAAAGGCTGGCAGATCTGTCCTCAGCACCTGTGCCACACTGTCAGCGTGATGAGAGCTAAAGGTGCTCCTCTTCCTGTAATTACTGCAGCAGGAACACTGGGTTTGTTATCACACAAATAATTTGCCTTCCTGAGACATTTCAGATTCCTGCTTTTGTGTGGTTTTAATCAACACCAACACTAAACAACATCCTAATTGGCTCACAGGAATATAAGTGTGTGTGTGTGTGTGTGTGTGTGTGTGTGTGTGTGTGTGTGTGTGTGTGTGTGTGTGTGTGTGTGTGTGTGTGTGTGTGTGTGTGTGTGTGTGTGTGTGTGTGTGTGTGGCCTGGTGATTGAAACAATATCTGGAGGAGGGAGTACAAGAGGAAGTTACACACGTCTGCAGTAAATACAGTGGTTACCAAGGCTTAATCTGTCCGAGAGCTGGACTTTGGAAGGGAGTCATGTGTAGGAGAGCCTCTGCATGATCACTGGCCCCTGACAAACGCATTCAGGACACTGAAGGCTCTAAATATGAGCTGGTTGTGATCATAACTGGCTTATTTTGGTTTTGGAACAGGCTAGAAAGCATCCTCTGATGCCTCAGCTGTGTATAGGAAGGCTACGTCCCGATGTGAGTCAGACAGGAAGTGTCATTACATGAATAAAGGTCTGGATGATCAGACGGTTTCATGCGCAAAAGAACGCACACAATAGCACTGAACAGATGTTAGTGCAGGTTTACTGTGAAGTTGTACTAAAGTTCATTAAAAATATAAGTGTGTGAAGAGAAAGCGAAACCTACAATGTTTGATCGGATTTGTTTAGACGTGAATTAACCAAATGGTCCAAAACGTCTCCAAAGTCATTTCCAGTGCGTAGATCCACTGGTTTCTACAGAGAGGAAGATATTTCCAATTCAAACACACTATTTCAACACTTGGTACATTAGTTAAACTCTTAATTGTGTTTATTTATGTATTTGCTGGATGCGAGGTCACGGTAAAATCATCCAGCAGGAGTGCGCAGTGCGCGTCCACGAGTGGTTTTAGTATCCTGAGTATTCTGTGCGGAACGTTATCCCAGACGCAGTTCAATTACCACACACACACACACACACACACACACACACACACACACACACACACACACACACACACACACACACACACACACACACACACACACACACACACACACACACACACACACACACACACACACACACACACACACACACACACACACACACACAGAAATCACTTCACCTAACTACCCTGCCTCAGATTGGAGCAGCTCCTGTCTGTCCTGCCTTCCCTGTGAAACCTTGGAAAATGGGAGGGTGAAAAAAGAGGGTTTATAATTGATGTTTTCCCATGGAGCAGCCCCTCCTCCCCGAAACACAGGCTCACCCTCAGGTGGAAGAAATCTTTTAAGGTTTTTTTTTGTGGGATAACATCAGGAGGGTTTGTCTAGGCGAGCCAATCAAATCCCTCCCCTGCTATAGATCGGTGCTATAATACAAAGCAGTAAAAGCGGTTGCCTCACACAGGCGGCTGCAGCTCGACCAGAGATCCCGTGGCTTTTAATTCCCTCACTACTTTTTTTTTTTCCTCCTTCGATGTGCCCCGTTATTACCATTTTGTCGTTCATTTCCGCACCTGCCACAGTAGAGACCGGGCGAAAGGCGAAGTAGAGGAAGAGACAAGGACATTTCGAGAGGCAGACGGCAGAGAAACAGCGCGTGAGATCTTTAAAAAAAAAGAAAAGCAAAGGACACAAAATGCTGCTGTGGACCAGAATCGCATTGGGCGGTCTCATCTGCTTGTCCTTGGTGTCCTCTGGGATGGGATGTGGACCGGGCAGGGGGTATGGAAGGAGAAGACACCCGAAGAAGCTGACACCTCTTGCCTACAAGCAGTTCATCCCCAACGTGGCGGAGAAGACCCTCGGGGCAAGCGGCAGATACGAAGGCAAGATCACCAGAAACTCCGAGCGATTTAAAGAGCTGACTCCCAATTATAACACAGACATCATATTCAAGGATGAGGAGAACACCGGGGCGGACCGGCTCATGACTCAGGTAAGGAGATCTTTTATTCCCTGAGCTCTCCACCATCACTGCGCACTGCAACCACCTCCCTGTCAGACCCATTGCGCACCTCCAGTGGAGCGCGCTGAACTCTTCACACTGAGCCTTTTAACTTCCCGGTAGGAAAAGGCAGCTTTGTGCAGAAAGGGCTGCAGGCTGGAGGTAAAACCCAGCTGGAGGAGAAGTGATGTGCAGGCGGACAGTCAGGACACTCGGCCTTCATGGTTGTGACAGTGTATTTAAAATATTAATGTGCCACTCTCCTCATATCTATATTTGTATCTTTGTGGGGCTTTATTTCCTCTTTTACACCGCGCACACTCCTGCTTTTCAGCCAGTGAACGCCTGTATTTGTTGCTGATTTGCTTTTTTAAGCGCCTTTTCTTTATTCTGAGAGCTGGTGGATGCGCACCGCTTCAAGCAGCCGGGGGTATTCAGGCATGGCGAGGCTCACACAGACATTTTCCCGCACAGCCTGCTGTAATTTAGCCTGTTCGCTGGGTGTGCAGCAGTGCATGAACACAGTGACATGTCTTGGAGAGTGTTCAGGACTTCATACATGGGTGGGGGGGCTCAGTTGATGATGACATCTTTATCAACGCTGTGCAGATATGAGACGAGGCTCGCGGAGATGGAGCCTTGATTTCTCTCTCTGCAGCCTCGGCTCTCCAGCTGCATGACTTTTAGCACTCAGATGCTGGTGAATTATTAAAGGCTTGGGTGATATTGGCTCAGTAATAATAAAATGCCGGTGGTGATGGTGGTGATGAAGCCATGCGCGCTCCGGAGTCCCTGAACCCGTGCCTCGCACCATGCATGAGCACGATGAAATATTCACTGTGCGTGCGGTCGGTCTCCCCCCCTCCCTCCCTCCCTTAACATCTCTTCTGACATACACCTATAGCTTCGCGTCGGGGAAATTACAGCGGGATGTTGATGCCCAAACTGAGGATGATCCAGGAGGGTCTGCAGCAGCAAGGATGGATAGTTGATTCCTGTCTGGGATATTGAGTAACATGTGTGTGCAAGGGTTTTAATCTGAGCCGAACACACCACCTGCTGTATAAACAGCTGTGTTTACAGGTCTGCGTGGAATAATGCAAACGAGGTGGGACTCCCTCGGATAGAAGGTGATTATTTGGAGCATAAGTGGCTGACGTTTGGAGCTGTAAATGTTATTTCCCGGAGCTGCTTTTTGTTTATTTGTTAGCTTTGATTCATCGTCCACACTCTGATCGTTTACATAAAACACAACAACACGCGCTAATGTGACATGTGCATAAAAGGGGCTTTTTAGCCTCCCCTCTCTGGGCTCGAGATGCAATTTGAACTTATGACCTTTGGTCAGCGGGAGGCCAGAGTAAGTTAAAACAGGTGAAAGTCTTCTAATCGCGCATGACGTTGTAAACCCAGCAAATTAGGCTATGCACATCCAAAAGAGGGGTACTGTAGCTGCAGGGAAGGCGACTCTGCCAGTGGCATAAGCATTATCACATGGGGATTTACGCTGTGCCACGGCTTTGCGCATGAACCTCTTGGGTTTTTACGCACAGAGTTTTACGCATGGACATGGCAGATAAAATACATGTTGTATTTATAAATCAACGTCCACTTAATTAGTTAATCTCACTGAGGTCTAGCCATGAGTGTAATATTTTATATTTGAAAAGGAGCGCTTCATCAGGCACAGCTCACTCTCAGGGAAAGTTCAGAGACATTTACAGATAATGATTCCATCAATACCAGCATGTAATCACCACACAGTATAGCTTAATGCTTATAATATGTGCTTCGATTTCCTCTTGTGGAGAGGTGAGGCTCCTTAATGTTCTAAATTCAACGAGTTTGGATTCAGAGACACTTTATAAAGCGCTCCAGTAAAACCAAATAAAACACTGCTCCCAGTAAAGCATCAGTACTGGTTTCTGCAGTGTTGTGAGTCAGGAAGAGACGAGCTGGCGGCTTGTTTGCACTGACAGGTAGCTGATAAGTGTTTCCTCTAACCAAATCATTTGTGAAAAGATTAAGAGGGAGGCCGTTGGACAACTTTAGCCCGAGCACAAAGCGCCGGGCTGGGGCTTCCTGCTGGGCTTCACGGTGGCTGAGCAGAATTTGGCTTGATTTGCGGCACACGACCTAATGAATTAATAAATAGGTTCAGCTTTACGGCTCTTGACTCCGACAATCCCACTCTGGATGTGGGAGGTTTTTTTTTTACTTTAAGGGGGTCTGTGTTTTTTATATTCAACACATTCTACAAGTGTGATATCTCCATAAAACAGATATATGAGGAGCCGTTTTTGGGTTTGTGTGAACATTCCTGCTTTGGGAAACGCATAAAGGGACGCTTCTCTCCATCCCGGGATATTTCACAAGTCTGTCAGTCAGCGGAACAGCCAGGAGACTTAAGGAGGCATGTCACGTCTGCCAGGCTGTGCAGGAGGGGAATAATGGAAGTTTCCCTCCCTGAAAAGACTCTTTGTGATGTTTTATTTGACATATTGCTCGAGTGTCGAGAATAGTTGTCTTGGAGAAGGCCAAGCATCCTCATTCAGGGAGGAGGATTTATTTATAGGACAAACTCCAGCTGCTCTTGAACATCACCTTTATATCATCTGCATATCAATTATTGATTTAAAGCAAACCCAACAAAGGATCCGCGCATTCCGTGGCCCTAATACAAGCTCATGAATTCATAATGTAAGCGTGTTCAAAGCGACACTTTTTGGAGAGGAAGGGATGCTTCTGCTCGCACCTTTCCAACACCAAAAGACCCCATATGTTATAGGCCAGTGAAGCGAACGCGGTGCCTTATCAATATTTCATCAGCAGCTTTCCTATCCGAGCTGTGCCCTCTGACGCTGCGGCTGCTCAGAGATGCAGTTCAGACTCAGGGTTTCACCTCACTGGGTTTTAATCGGTCTGGGCTGCAGAAATCAAGCAGATGCACCTGATGTGTTGCGCAACGTGATCCGGAATTCAATTCTCATTGGTGGAAGAAGCACTGAGCATTCAACATCTTACTCAAGTGAAAAAAGAACAAGCATCAAAAATATACTTAAGGTACTTAAGGTCTATTTGAAACTGGTTTATACATTGAGTTACTACTATCCATGTGTTTTTAATCACAGATGGTAAAGGTGGAGCTACCTTTATTTAATAATCGCTTTATATTTTAGATGATCTAATAAGCTAAACCTCAAAAGCACGATATTGACTTCTAAATTGTAGTAGAGTAGAAGTATAAAGTAAAGAACAAATACCTCAAATGTGTATTTAACTAGAGTAAATGTACATGGTTACTATCCACACTGATGAAGATTAATACTAAAGATATGTTGGTAAATAAAGAGCATCTGTTACTCCTTAGCAATTGTGTCCACATTTTACGCATTTGGACATGCCATCCATGACACAACAGGTGACTAATTGGTCAATTTCTCGGATATAAAGCACGTGACCCTGATATGGGAACCCCTATGAGGTCCAATATGTATTTATTTTTACTAAAGATGGTGTATTTGAATCAATAAAGAGCACATGTTACTCGAAAGCTGCTTTTGATACAGACTTTTACGCATCAAAGACATGCCATCCAGGTGACTAACAGGTCCATTCCTCCGTCCCCGCAGAGATGTAAAGACAAGCTGAACTCTCTCGCCATTTCGGTGATGAACCAGTGGCCCGGGGTGAAGCTGCGGGTCACTGAGGGCTGGGACGAGGACGGACACCACTTCGAGGAGTCGCTCCACTACGAGGGCCGAGCCGTGGACATCACCACGTCCGACAGAGACAAGAGCAAGTACGGCACGCTGTCCAGACTGGCGGTGGAGGCGGGGTTCGACTGGGTCTACTACGAGTCCAAGGCGCACATCCACTGCTCTGTGAAAGCAGGTGAGCATATGAGATGAGAGCAGATGCATTACCTGTCCTCTGTTAGCGTCAGGTGCGATCTAAAAAAAGAGCACGTGCAGCTAGGAAAACTTTCAGGTGTTTTTCAAAGGTCCAAAGAATCGCGTAAAATCTGTCTTTTTATTGGTTTTTATTGCAAAACTATTACCATTAAACCCACATTATCATCCACGTTATGATGAATTAATCCCAGTTCTGTCTAAGGATGAGATAATTGGAGTCTAGAGATTAACTTTGACAGGTATTACGAAACACATTCCTATGAATGCTGGATGAATATTTCCCATGCAGTTTATTTCTTGATCTTACATCGCCCCACACCGTCTCCTGGTGGGAAACACGACCACGATGCAACGGTGGGACCCAGAAATATCATTTTTACTCTCTCAAATAAAATAAAAGTAAGGAAGCTGTGATTTTTTTGAAGTTCTATTTTTCATTTACGACGAAAAAACGAAAAATAATCGATGTTTTTCTTTCGGATTTTTCTTGAAATCTCGTTTTTAAGTTGAGATCATTTGCATTTTTGCTGTTTTTTGGCTAATTTGAGGCCTTCCATAATCTAAAGGACACTCATAAACTATATTTCTCCACGCTGATGGATAACTCCTGCCTTTTTTTATTGATAAATCCCTCACTTATCATTCCGCACACACGTTTTGAGATCACAGTACGGCTCTGGCCGACGTGTCATCCGGGGTCATGCGACTTTACCAAAAGGATTTGCCCCGAACAATGTTGAATTGGTGTGGGGTAAATCTGGTGCTCAGTTGTCACCTTATTTCATGCTCGGGAATCTTAAAAGAAGATTAAAAGCCCCCCAAATTGTGAGCAGGAAACCCCCTTTTTTTCAGCGTGCAGGACAGTGTGATCCTATAGAGACCGGTTGGTATGTGAAGAGCTCCACCAAGGCCAAAATTATTGTCATGAAGCCGGACAACAAAGCGCGCAGAGAGGGCACATTGATGTTGCGCAACAGAAAGCATTTAAGAGTCCCTCATTTAAATTCAAATCTACGGCTGGAGAGGCTTGGAGAGCGGCTCCGCTGGGTAAACAGCAGTTTGTGAGTCGCCTATTTGTGTGAATTGTCACATAGAGGTTTCTGCACCTGAGCAAATATGGGAAGAGAAGCTGGGAAAGGCGTAAGTGTTCTTTACCGATCCACAAGCTGATTTAGAATAACAATGGCTGCTCTTTATTGGGTTTTTTAATTAAGAATAGATGAGCCAAGGCTTTCGGTTTTCCTCCGTCTCAGACAACCAAAGGCAATACGCATTTGGCACGGAGCAGCAGACATCATTATGCAAAATGCATACGGCCCACCGTGATGTGCAGGAAAACTACAAACACAAGCAGAAGAAGAAGAAGGAGGTTATTGAAAGGGCTTTTCAATGGGGAGGGGGTCCTGAGCTTGGATGGCACCTGGGATTTTATTTGATAAACAGAGTCAAAGTGCTGCATTCACAATCTAACTTCAGTACAATCAGCAAAATGAACTCAAATGATAAAAAGTGAAGGTTGTAATTCTGCAGAAAAAGGGCCTTTAAATGTGTTTCTAATTATATTTATAGAAGGGACATCCTAAATAATATTTAGCAGCATGGAGACAAACAAAGTTCTGATTGAGTTTTTGTAAAATAGTTTGCATTTTGTTAAAAGTAGCTAAAGCTGTTTAATAAACGTAGTGGAGTAGAAGTATGACATGGAAATACTCATGTAAAGTATCTCACCATTGTACTTAAAGACAGTGCTTCCCACCTCTGGTTATAAAGTGGAAATATATTCCTGCTTTATGAACATTTTATGTGTTGAATTTGTTTTGTTTTTTTGTAAATGTTGCAGGAAACAAATACAAGCAGGTTATTTAAGGGCGGATCCTGAAGCATAAAGGCACCTGCAATTTCTTTAGTGATGAAGTGGTGAAAATAAGTTTTAAAATGCAGCTTTATGATCATTTCATGTGTCGTGGAGGTGTTAAAGACTGTATTTTCAACACGATCTTTTATTTTTACAGAAAACTCAGTGGCTGCAAAGTCAGGCGGCTGCTTCCCGGGCTCCTCCACCGTCACCCTGCAGGATGGCACCCAGAAGCCGGTCAAACACCTCCAGAGCGGGGACAGGGTCCTGGCAGCGGACGCACACGGAAACCCGATCTACACCGACTTCATCATGTTCATAGACCAAGACTCGACGACCAGGAGGCTTTTCTACGTCATCGAAACCGAGTCGGGGGAGAAAATCACCCTCACCGCGGCTCACCTCCTGTTCGTGGGCCAGAACAGCACCGAGAACTCGGATCGGATGTCGGCTATCTTCGCCAGTCAGGTCCAATCCGGACAGAATGTGTTCGTGTTTGATGCAGAGAGACGTCGCCTGGAACCAGTGTGCGTAAAACGGATTTTTACGCATGAGTACGAGGGCTCTTTTGCACCGGTGACCGTGCAGGGGACCGTCGTGGTGGATCAGGTCCTTGCGTCCTGTTACGCAGTGATCCAGGACCATGATCTGGCTCACTGGGCTCTGGCACCAGTCCGGTTCGCCTACCGGGTGAACTCGTTGCTTTTCCAGCGTCAAACCAGTGCCCAAAACGATGGGGTGCACTGGTACTCCAAGATGCTTTTCCAGCTAGGAACATGGCTCTTGGACAGCCACTCGATCCATCCACTTGGGATGTCAGTATACCCGAGTTGAAACCTCCAGGGGAAGAACGAGACTGCAAATGTAGGACACATGAACTGTTCCGTAGCTTAAAAAAATAATAATAATAATTAAAAAAAACGAACAAACGAGACGCGGGGCCCCCAGTGGAGACGGGATATTTATTTCAGTGACTCTTTCCATGTGTCCCCCCTTTCAAAGAATGAATGGAGCCTTAAAAAAGTTTCTCTTTGAATAATTTATTCTCATGTGAACTCGCTGCTGTCACACACACACACACACACACACACACACACACACACACACACACACACACACACACACACACACACACACACACACACACACACACACACACACACACACACACACACACACACACACACACACAGAGACGACGGGTGTGAGCAGCACATTGTGCATAATCTATTTTTGTATATCTCAAATGCAAAAAAACGACGAAAAAACGAAAAAACGACGAGAAAAAAATCACGAAAAAATGTCGCGCGAGGAGAAGCGTAGAAAAGGAGCTAACTATTGACAGGTTGTAATGTTCATATGTGCATAAATATGTGTGCAACTGACTGTTATATTTTGGGGAGAAACAAACTTCGCGGGGTTCCATAAATTATATTTTTATACACAGAATTGTAAATTAGATTTTGACAGATCGCTACCGAATCACATTTCGTTATTTGAAATAGTGTAAGATATGAGAATATATTTTAATTTAAATACAGTAGTTGGGAAAGTATTGGAAAAAATCTTGTACTGCTTTGGTTTATTTTAAGAATTTTATTATGTTGGAAACTGTTGGTTTTAAGTTGTCGGAGAGGGACAGATATTCTGCCTCATGTCTGCATTTTTCTCTGCTTTTCCTTTCCTGTTGTGTTTCTATTTCTCCCGTTTTCTTCTGAGAAAAATATTAAATGCAGATTCTGACAATTCAGTAAAACAGTTAAAAAAAGTAGAAGCAGTTTCGTTAAATAAATTAATAAGTAACTCCTGTAAATGTACTAAAAATGTATTTTTCTTTTCATATTTTGTAATAGGGAAATAGTTTTATAGAAATGATCTGCGGCAGATGCGAAGTTTGGATAGTCTATATATAGCCAGACCATAACTTTCATAACAGGACGATGCGTCAAAATGTCTAGAGTTTATTATTTATATGTTTATTACAAAATGAGATAAAGAAAATCTTCAAACTTGCAGTTGTTACATGTCTTTGTCTGAGTGGGATTCACACAAAAAAGGAACATTTTCCGCTAAATTTAAGTCTGAAACGAGCTGTTGGAACACAGGTTTGTACTTTTGACTAGTCTCCTAACGAACACAGCCACATGGGTGGTTTAATTCGCACATTACACATCGGTTAAATAGTAATTGAATACTTTTGGGAGACAATTTCGCCCTCTGTTTGCAAAAGCTCCAACAAAATATGGCGCTTTGAACTACCTTTTGCATGCTTGCGAAATGTTGAGAGTCCATGTCAGATTTAACGAGGTTTGCCCTCCGCAAATACCTCCTAACCTGGAGACTAAGCGTGTTTGTTGGCCCCGTATGGAGGTCACATTGCAGGGAAACAGAGCCAGTGTCTAAATCACAGCTTAGTAAAAAATAAATGTCTCAATCTTTTTACAAATCGCTTTAATCTACCAATATTTCCACAGGGACTTATGTGGGAGTAATGGAGAGGTTTCAGTGCGTCCTCCCGTTGTGTTCTGTGGCATTAGGAGGATTTCCAGCATTGATTACAACACCAGTGTCTCCCAGTCACAGTGTTAAGTTGTACAAGGGCGACACCACGTGGCCAAACGCAGGTACCGCAGCCACATCAAGCGGTCGCACATTTCTGATATCTGAAAGTTGACTTCAAACCAAAGACAGAAAGGATGAGTCAACTACTACAAAGTTAATTAGTATGCAGATGTAGAAATCTTTAAAGCATGGTGAACCAGCTTTCAATTAAGTTGTAATTTTGATCCAAACTAAGCAGAAATTTTAATAAATTAAGGTTGTTTTTTAATGAACTAGGAGATTTTTCTACATGAAAATTGACTTTAAATCAGACAGAAAGGTAAAAGTAACTCCCATTTATGACTGAATAACTTATTTGTAGGCATGTGTAGAAGTTAATAGAGCAGACTAAGCAGCAAATGCAAATGAATGATGTAAATGTGTGGATATAAATCACAAAAATGCTCCTCCTTCAGACCGATCAAAGGTAAAAAGGGTGCATTGAACCTAAGTTTTTGCAGCAACACGAGCAGGAATGCGTCTCCCTCGCCCACATTGTGTTGTGTTGTTGATACTGAGAGGTGGAAACTTCGGGGAGGGACAAAGCATCCCATCTCTGCCGGCGCGGTGACCTTGGGTCCCTGACAGATACAAAAGCGACGGTGCAGGGCAGCATTCCTCAGAGCAGGTAAACAGAGCCTCCTCTAATCCCTCCGGGGGCCCTCGGTCTGCCGCAGCTCAACAACGGCTCTTACAAACGTTGACATTTGCAAACATGAACGGTCTGGCATTCTGGGAAAACAAAAAAGGAAAGTCCTCGGCGGTTCTTTCAAGGCAGCGTTTACTCCTCTGAGGGGAGAGAGCAGCAGAGGAAGGAGGGGAGATCCAACACACCTTTACTATGGCCTCCTCCCTGACTGTCAACACACTGAGTTACTCAACTAGACACCGCTAATCCATACAGAATGCTCACGAAAAGGACTGACAGATGGCTTCAGATTAAAGATAGAAGTTAGAATAGATAGAGCCTCCTTTTTGGACTGAAAGAGAGAAACCCAACTAGTTGAAACAATCGTTTCAGAGCCTCCACGTTGGAGCTTAAGGACTCAAATCTCTTGAACTGCATCACGGTACTTCAACATCAAACCATCCACATTTTGGTCCTTTTTAAACTCTGTCACATATAAGTCTCTCATGTCGCACGGGAAACCTTCGCCAGGTTAGTCTGAGAGGTGGAAAGAGTAAAAGGTGCAGAGAAGGAACATACTGTCATATTACATACAAGTACAAGGTTCAAAGGTTCTATTGGTCACAGCAGATACAGCGTATATGTTGGCAATGAAAACCTTATATCCCATGCTCCTCCAACAACTCCACATACATGGTGCACATAAGATAAATAAAATAGTGGAAAAATAAAATATACACAACACTAAGGATGTGAAGATGTGAAATATATACACGTGTAAATACAGTATTTAAATACTGTTCACTGTTGTATGAGGAGGTATAGACAGGTGCATGTAGTAGATCATTCCAGATGGTTTCCCAACATTAGAAGAGGTAAATCTGAGTTTTAATGGACGTAAATATGGATAGATCCGACAGTAATGCATTTATTTGACTAAGGGAGAAACAAAAGTCTGCCAGACGATCGAAACTCTCTGATTTGAATTACTCTAGTTCTCAATAGCTTCCACGTTGGTGCAGACATTGCTCAAGGTCTCGCATCTCTAGAGCTGCATCACAGTACTTTAAAAATGCATCAAAACTACAACTTTTGGACGGATGAAACCTTTGAAAGGGTTGCAGGACTCATCCGAGTGGTGGAAAGACATTAAATGATGCAGAAAAGCATTGTTACAGAAAGCATAGCTCCATCTTTTTTGCATTTTCCACCTCAGTACAACACGAGAGGTCCTGGAGACGGACATCGGACCGGTTTAATAAGAATTGATTGCAAGTATAACAAGTTTTGCATCAGTGGCGAGGGATTGCAATCACACAGGGCAATTGTTGATGCTCAAGGCCTCAAATCTGTTGAGCTTTAAGATCAAAACATCAACACTTTGGTGCTTTATAAATCGTGTCTCCAATATCAGTGTTTCATGTGCATGCATGCAACATTTAAAGGGGTTTCTGGAGTAATCTGAGGGGTGGAGAGATGTTAAATGGTGCAGAGGAGAAGGAGAATATCAGTGCAAGTAGACCCCGCTTTTAACGACACTAGAGGAGGTCCTGGAGACGTTCACCTTGGAGGTTTGATAGAGTTGTTGCAAGGATACTGCTTCATATGGTACCCAGTCAAGACTACATAAGGAGCATGATGGGATTAAGCTGAGAGAAAATGGGTTCAAAACACTCAAAAAACAAACTCAAAGCCGTCAACTTGTGTAAAAAAGAACATTTATTTTTCTCCAGAATCAAATGCAACACATTCCATCTCTTGAGGATTATTCTCTTTGCAAGATCACACACTTTACAGGATCAGAACACATGATTGCTTTGGTAGTTTTCCAACACAACACATGGTAACTTCATATCACAACTTGTGAACACAAAAGACAGGATGGAACGTCAACAGCTCTGAGTCAGGGTTTGGATTCTCAGTCAATATTTTGGAGCAGGAAGAAGAGGAAGTCTTTTTTTGTTCACAATCCAACCAAACATTGGTGTAGGGATGAGCATAAAGCGGCTTTAGAGTTACTGAGTGTCTGTGAACCCGGCTGTCGTCACAGAGATGGAAACCTCCATCCCCTGGGCTAACAAACAATGGGTAATCCAGGTAGGCCAACCCTGCTTGATAAAGAAGTTCACTGAACAGCATCGAGGAGAAAGATGAGTCAGGTTTATGCAGGAAGAACAGAGATGGGAGGAAAAGCTGAAATGGAAAGGGCAAATGGTTGAGTCTATTCATAGTAGTCTTCTCCGGACTCCGGCTGAAAAGAAAGTGTTAGGGAGTGAATAAAAGCAGGAAAGTGACAGTCAAGCGTCTCCTTTCACCAGAGTGCTGTTGAGGAATAATGGAGTTAACTTTGGAGGTGCTGTGTGTCCTAAACCACTCAGTTGCACCTACACGTGTCGGACCATACCAAAGGTTTAGCATGCGTTGGCTCGAGTGCCTCACGTGTAATCAGTCAGAAATGTAAGGGCATTTAAGATAAACACAAAGCGTTTATCTGGGCCATTTGAAAACACTTGGGACTGCAATCTGATGGACGCAAAATCAAGACCGATGACACTATTCCTGGAGATGACAGACTACAGCTTGGTGGTTTCGGACGACATCGAGGTAGAATTTGATTTTAAAACCTGATGTAACATGCAGTTTCCAAAGCCTACGAGGATTTACTCTTTAAAACAGAAGCAAGTGCCTTCAAATGTGGAATGATTACATCGGAGGCGCTTTGCAGGAACACCTCAACAGGAAATCAATTACGTAAAAGCCAATTAAGGGTAGGTTGATCATGGTAGAATCAACTAAACCCAACATCTGCCTCTAAGTTGGAACCCGTTTCTACCCAAATTTGTTCATTTCAAACACGCAAAACCTTTCGTACGGTCCTTTTCATTTAGTCTTTGGGGTATTGCAACCGCAGCTCTTGAGACGTGACCTGAAGAGAAAGCAAAAGGAAGATTATTTCCACCCTGGATCCCCTGTGGAGAAGAAGCTGTGAGATAGCGCTTTAAAAACCATCCTACTACCTATCATCGTGATACTAGCAGCCAGAATGAGAGCACAAGAAACACCCATTCACAAAAGATGAGCCTTTCTTAGTCCAGCATTAAACTACAACCACATGCTTGTTAACTTCCAGTCCATCTGGACGCACCATTTCTAAAAGCTTGAGGTACGAATGTGTACTTAAAATAAGGTACCAAAAGATCCAATATGAATCTGGTCTGTCGCTACAAGAGGTCAGAAGTCTTGTACTTGTATCACTGGCATGGCCGGTACTCTTTAAACCCACAGGATTTACTATAACACTTAAATAAAACCCACAACATGAAGGACATCACATCGTTAGGGAACATAACACTCAAAACACAATGATGAAACACAGAAAGGCAGTTGAGAGAACCACCGTACAGACTTCCAGTTTTACAAGGAGGAAGAACACATTCCCTGACGTTACCCAACATTTCTCAGACTCCGTGCACCACCCTTTACTGGGAGGCATCCAGATGTGCAACTGGTTTTAAAATGTTGGATTTTGACTTATTTTCAAATCCACCACTAAATGGATGTCTTTAACCCATAATCTGTGATGTCATCCAGATGCACAGCTGACTCACCAATAGTAACCCTCCAAATTTAAACGTGGCTACCTTTACTTTGCCTTATACTTAACGTCTGGATCGTAGAGAGCTGGACATTAGTATGACATCACAGTTAAATTGGCAATATAAATCCACCAAATTGAGTGGCATCCCCCCCAATCTATACGAGGTAGTATCTCTTGGTGCTTTTAAGTGTATGTTTTAAGTAATTAAGGCATAAAAAAGGCAGCATGAATAAAGGCTATTCACCGTAAAAAGGCACCATGGACATCACACACAACCACACGTCGTTGGGCTAAAGTTGAACCGGCTTCACATACCTGCATGTTCACGGTATATTGGCCATGTTTTTATTTCCCTTAAACTGTACGGTCGTATAAACAGAAATGTGGTCCAGGCACTCCTCATTTTTCTTCTTAGAAACAAAACACTAGTAAAATGATTTATGTCTGGACACAACAGCAAAATCATTACATGTAAAAACATGATACAACATAAGTAAAGAATAAAAAAAAAAGCTTTCAACGGGATAGATATTGAGAGAAAGGTCTGGGTTTTGTTTTATGTACATGATGACTACATGGATAATGGTTGCCCCCTCACTTCTGGGCTTTCTCTTATGAAGGAAACACTGGTATATTTAAAAATAACTGACGCACTTTGAAGCCGAAATAGACAAAAAACATTGTGTAAATTATGCAAAAAGTAAAGGAATCTCCCCCGTGATGTGGCAGCACTTCCCAAACGAGGGTTCAGTCAAAATTAAAATGCATTGGAGACAAATTTTCATGAAGAAAGGCATCTTTATGCGGGGGTGCAGCATCAATATGATCAAGGATGATTGGAATTAATGGGTTCAATTAACGGGTCCAAAGTACTAAGGTGAGTTTTCATTTACAGCTTCGTCTGAAGGCAAACCCTCAAAGTGCTACTCCAGATATACAGCATGCAGCTCCGCGATAAGGCACCGGATCATCAAAATATATTCAAGCTGATTTAAATTAGACGTCCCAGAACAGAAGAGGCCCAATGCATGACCTGGCAGAGAAGAGAACTGAAAACGAAAATTCAATCTGATTAATTAAATGCAGTTATCAACCTTGCAAGTCTAAATCCAACTACTCCATAATCCACCTAGCAACTAAAATATACAGGTTGAAAGATACTCCAAAATAGATCCCCGGGAACAGCTAAAATATTCTGTCAGAACAAGGAGGAACGCCAAATGACCGAGATAATCCTAACAAATCTGTCCCACTGAAACTAAATAAACACCACAAAATATACAAGCACAACAGCATTTACAAATCCTAAAAAACACGGGGAACCTAACTCAGTTTACCATCCAGTCACTGCCGCCACCTCTCCACTAGATGGCGCCATTTAACCAAAAGACTAAATCTGAGTTTGAGTTGTAAAAGAAATGAGTGATGAAACACAGCCACCTAGAGGCGGGAAGAAGCACTGCCACGAGAAAAGTCTGGCCCTTTCCTGCACGAAACAACGGATGAGAAACAACTTCTAAAGAGGTATGAGGAGTTTAAGGGTTTAGTTTTTATACTGAGTCTAACTGGGGGAGGGGAGCAACCATTACCCCATGATAAGTTCCACTTAGTGTCTGTGTAGGATGCACAAAAACATTCACATCAAAGCAGGATTACTAACTGTCTCTCTCCGGGTGCCATTTGTACAACAAAGTCAAACAATGGCATACTCGCGATAGGACCACAGAGTTATTGTCCCAAGTTTATAGGAGAAGGATGATGCTTCTGCGCAGGGACTGTCCGCTGAGAGGCTCCCAAGCTGGGAGAAGGAGGGTCCTTGTACTGCACTCCTCATCCGTCAATCAGCGACACATCAATGTGAGACAAATCAATCATGTGCCTGTGTGGTCAATGTGAGGATAAGGGTTGAGTTGTGCAGCTTACACTCTGGACAGCAGACACATGTAGTGCTGCAGATCGTTACATAAGAACAGGGAGAGGTTTCAACAGTGGAAACAAGCTCGTTAGCCACTCAAAAAGGGTGGAAATGCTTAGAAATGTCTTTTCTTCTGTGCCATAAAATCCTTTTCTATGCCCTATATAAATGATTTTGGTGTCAAATTGTACTTTCATGGACTTCATAGTGTTCAGTGACGGATAAGTAATCCTGCTAACACAGAAGGCTAGTATTGTGTGGTTTAGGGTCCCAGAAGCTTTCCAAGTAGCCCCACATTTGAGCATTTTGTGCAAAAAAGCTCTGGAGAAGTTTCTAAATACCAGAAAATCCCCCAAAATTGATCCAGTGGTTAAAATTCCTGGGTTAAAATAGCGTTTCCTCGGCTGAAAATGTGCTCGTTTCCACTTGTGAAAGAATGTCTGCAGCACTAATTGGCCTCATGTGAGAGACACCATTATTATTGATCTGTACTTCTATAAAAGGTGATGACAGAAACAGAAGAGTGTAGATTACCTGTGGAAGCTCATCTGAAAACTTGTGGCATGCTGGGAGTTGGAAAACTTGGCGACTGCTTTCCTCTGCTGGGGCATCATTTTGAACATCTGCAAATTACACAGTTAAATATGAGTAGATGAAGATTCAACTTTATTGTCATTGCACAGAGTACAAGTACTAGGACAACGAAATGCGGTCTCTGCATTTGACCCATCCTAGTGTTAGGAGCAGTGGGCTGCCATTATGTACGGCGCCCGGGGAGCAGTGTAGGTAACCAGTGTCTTGCTCAGGGACACCACGGTGGCACTTGGTCTTTCGGGGACTTGAACTGGTGACCTTCCAGTTCCCAGGCCAAGCCCCTATGGACTTCGCCACCACCACCACACAAAGCAGAACCGACTCGAGACTTAAATACACATGTGAGGGACTTCAGTGTTTTACATTTCATGCCACTTGTATTGTCCTTTTCACTTCCCTACAGTTCCTTTAAAGCCTTAGTTAATTAAGATGCATATTTCTGCACACAAATGATGAAGAACTTGCCAAAATATGATGTTTTAATAAAGATTAAATTACAGTTTTGACTTGATGTGTTGTTTTACCAGAAATAAAACACCTATGTGAAAACATGGTGTTTTTTGCCTTTAAATGAAAAACTCTTTTTTTATTACATGAGGTGAGTTTTACTCTGAGTTTTACTCTGAGTTTTACTCTGAGTTTTACTCTGTGTTTTACTCTGTGTTTTACTCTGTGTTTTACTCTGAGTTTTACTCTGTGTTTTACTCTGTGTTAGTACTTTTACTTCCGTACCAGTCCCAATACAGCACTGTTACCTGTAGTGGAGTATTTCTACAAGCTAGAAAAAGTACTTTTACTCAATTAAAGCACCTGAATACGTCTTCCAGCACTTCTAATAACACAAACAACGTCTAAACCTGGAATCAAAGCAGCTAAATTACTGCATTTTATTAAACCTACAACTAGACCTACTCCTTATCCACCAGAGGGAGAGGGGGTGGTGCAGGGAGATGCTTCATTCACCATCTCTCCAACAGAGGGTGCTATGGGATTACACTACGAGATGCTTCTATGGTGGTGCATTACTATGTTTGCATCATGAGATTCTGTAAACAATTTGATGCTTTTTATGCACATTACACAAACACAACACCAGGTGCACGCTCCTACCTCTATGGGGCCGATAGACTTGAGGAGGTTCTGCAGTTGTGCGTCAGTGGTGGACGAGGAAAGGCCCTCGATGGACACGGTGCAGCGCTCGGTCTCGACGGCGCCTCTCGGACTCTGTCTAGTGGACATTGGACGACCTCGACCCACGGGACCTACCCCTCTCCCTCGACCCCGTCCCGACACGACCACCTACACCCACGGCAGGTGTGAGAGAAAACCGGCAGGTGTGAGAGTAATGTCGGGGGGAAGGCGGCGGCAGGCGGAAACACAGAAGCTTTCATGCTGATGTTTTAATCCTGATGTGGAGAGGAGCTGCACAAAGGATGCTTTAAAAACCGCCGTGTGTTTCCCTCTCACGATTGACTTATCATATTCCTACACTGAAGTCAAAACATGATGCATGCCATATCTTCATTGAGCTTTGAGAGGTATGTGTTTTCATCTGCGGAGCAAGAGGAGGGAGGGAGGGAGGGAGAAACCCGGAAAGACTGAAGTAAAAGGGAATATTTTGTGTGTTGGGGGCGGGGGAGCGTGCAAGCCGTGTCAGCGCCACTGAGTTTGGTGACTGTGACAGCAGCCTGGTGGTGACAGGCGTAGAAAGAGGCCATGGGACCTTGTGTTCCCCCCCCGTGTTACAGTGCACTCCTCTTGTCAATACTGCTGCACCTGGCATACTGTCCTGTCTTATTACTTCTCATGCTGGTACGTCTAACCGTCGTCAATTAAGCCCCTATCTTTACCGGTAGATGTTTGACTTCCTATTTTGAGATGTTTTTATTCTTTTCAGAGTTAATATAGATATATTTTAGGTGTTGCACAACAGGAAAAGCATGCCGATTACATACCCTGTTCTGCTGTGGGCTGATCCCTCGTCCAGCGGGCGGTGCAGCTCCTGGTCCTTGTGGCCCCTCCAAGGTTACCTTCCTTTGGTTCAGTGGTGGGGTCGACCAGGTGCCTGGCTGCTGCTGCTGCTGCACTGGGCTACCAACTCCTGCACCCTGTGATGGAAGAGGACACTTGTTTGAGCCGTTTTGCATATTTACAATATTAAAAATTCAGATCAAGTGGACTGTTTTCTTTACTGCACCACAATGGGTGATTACTGAGGATGCACGTTCAGCCCCTCAAACCAATTCCCAGCCTTTCAATCTGCAGAAGAATCACATTCAATCATTTAAGGGTGGGGGGGGGAACCCAAGGCCATATCTACAAAAAGAGGCAGCATTTGGATCCCTATCCGCCGAGCAGCGAGGAATAAAGATCAACCCAACAAGGTGATGGTCTCATTATCAAATAAAGTCACAGCTCAAGTGTGTTGACAGAGAGAATTGAAGGTCGTCTCTTCTTTCCCCGACTCTGCAGAGATGTGACAGATCAATACGGGGGGGGGGGGGGGGGGGGAGAGAGAAAGAAGGCGATATCTCTGACCTGTCCCCAGCCAAGAGTAAATGGATTAATCCCTCCTATAGAAATCACAGCTCCTGATTGCACCCATCAGATGCTAAGCTGCATTACACTGGGTCGACATCAGCTCGATGTGTACCCCACCCCTCCCCAGCTTTTGTGTCTTCTCGCGCTGCTTTGTATTATCCCTGATGAAAATATAATTTGCCTCTTATCTGAGCGCCTAAGCCATACAAATCCAAATCCTCAAAAGTGGCAACTTTCTTACGCAGGTATTATGTCTCTCGCATTCAAGCAAGAAAGATTAATTACAAGGGTCTTGGATCGGCATCCTTTTGTTGCCGCCGCGCACCTGAGAGATGGGCTGATGGGCGAACCGAGGGATGATGGGAAGAAGCAAGAAAGAAAAGGGAGAGAAAGGGAGGAGATAACATTGTCAAGCGCCAGCTGATGACAGCAGAACAATGTGGAAGAGGGAGCATCAAGACAAGTCTTCCCACTCGGCCTTTTTTCCTCCCAGATAGCTGTGTGCAGGTTTCCATTACCGCACTGACACCCAGTTATCTTCATCTGCAGCCAGCTTGAGATTCTGCCTCTTTTTAAGGCGGCTTGATCCTCCGGGATGGAAGTCGGAAAGCGGCTTATTTTCTCATCGGTGACACGTGTTAAACATGCAAGCCTTTGTGCTTTTTCAATAAAGATTAATGTGTAATTAAGGCCAGTCACTTATCCAGTCAGTGGCTTGTTGGTCTCTAAAAGTGCTGCCCTTAAAGAAGGATATCAACCTTTAAAAGCTGTCCCTAACTCTGCAGATAAATGTCACTCTGCTCCCTTTAACGCCCAAAGCCGTTCTGTGATCTTAAAGGTAAGATGTGCGTGAAAGCATTGTGTCTTAACAGATCAATTCTTCTTCAAAATGACACAGACATCAGCCTGTCATTCCCATAGGTTAGATAGCTTTTGGATTACAAAGATAGACAGTGGGAGGGCAATCAGTCGCTTCCCTCCTGGGGAGAAATCTGAAGAAATAAATGTCACTACAGACGGTGACGGATAAGAGAGGGAAATGCTCACCGCTCCGGAAAGTTTGACGACTCTGACTTTCTGGGGCACCTGCTGCTCTTCCAGGCTCTTGGTCCGCTGCATGACGGTTCTCTTAGCCCCTGGTTGAGGTCCTACAGCAAGAGTCAGAATCTGTCCCACAGGGGGGGTCAAAGGGATGTTCTTCTGGGGAACCGGCTGTACCTGAACACCAGGCCGGTTCTGCACACTGTTCCTCCGTTGCTGCTGCACGTTTTGCTGAGTCCATTGCTGGTCTGGAAGAAGCCCAGGGGGGGTCTGCTGCTGCTGCTGCTGGGCATTGCCTTTCAACATCTGCAGGCGGGCCTTGACGTTGGGACGTGGCATGAGGATCTGAGGACTGCCGTTAGGAGGGATGGCTTGATTGGGGTTCTTAAATATCTGATTTAATGGTTGAGGGGGTCTCTGAGGCAACGGTCTCTGCTGTTGCTGCTGCTGCTGCTGCTGTGGTGGTCTTTGTTGTTGTTGTGGTTGTTGTTGTTGTTGTACAGGTTGTGGTGTTTGCTGGTTTGGTTGTGCAGGTTGACTCTGTGGCGTCGGGCCTTGGCTGGGAGTCTGAGAGCTGATCCTGTCCAGCAGCTCCTTCTTCCGGACGCCAGCCTGCATCTGCCGTCGTATCTCCTTCCTCTTCAGGATCTCCTCCCGCAGACGCTTCTGCTCCTCGATCTTCAGACGGTACTGCCGGGTTTCTTCGTCCTCGTTAGGGTCCTGTGGAACAGAAACAGCTGTGAACCACTCAGATGTAATCACAGGGGAAACCCCCAAGAGGAAAAATGCAATAGTATAGATCTGGTGTTTCCGATTGATTGAGACGGCTGTCATTGTCACCCTCCTGATTGGGCTTTTAATAAAGGAGCTCTTCTCTGCATACTGATTGGCTCTCAACATAAGAAACTGACCTGAGGTGTTCTTGGGATTTCCTTCCGTCCCACCGTCCTGGGCTGCTGCTGCGTGTCCATCTTGACAGCGGCTTGGCCCCTTCCTCGTCCTCTTCCTCCGTCGGGCATCGGCTGCCCTGGACGCACCCCTGGTGTTGCCTTGGCAACTGGCCGAATGTTGGCGGCGGGTCGGGCGTTGCCGCTGTTCATGTTGGTGTTGGCAGGCGCTACGGGAAGCTCCCGCAGGTTACTGTTGCGATGCTGCATTGGCTTGGAGATGGGCGAGTTCTGAAGGGAATAAAACACATAAATGAATCTTAAAGGGGTGCTATGGTCTGCAGACGCTTAAATCCCCCCCCAACGCCTCCATTTGACTCCTTTGTACACTTCAGGAACATAGTGACATCAGTATGCACACAAATTACCCAATTTTTTCAAAAATAGATGACCCAATCTCTCACCATCCTCTGCCGGTTGCCCATGTTGCGCTGCTGTGGGTTCTGCGGGCGGGGGCTCATCTGCCGGGGCCCACCGTGTCCCTGCTGTTGGTGGAAGGGGTTCTGGCCATGGTGCATCATGGGGCGAGGCTCGTTGATGTTTGGATGTTGGTGCTGATGATGGGGTAAGTCCTGTCTGTGGTGATGATGCTGCTGCTGCTGCTGCTGCTGCTGCTGGTGCATGGGCTGATGGGGGGGCATTTGATCGTGATGAGGGAGCTGGGAGACAGGAGGCCCCATTAAGCCCTGAAAGAAGACAAAAAGCATGAGTCGTCTTATTTTTTTACGAGCTTCTTATCAGTAATCTCACAGTCAGACAGCTGCTGCATGTAATTAACCTCCATGTGATTCGCTCACTAGAGGGCGCTGTTGCCTACGTCTCGTGACAACGCCGAGGTGCCAAACAGACACGAGTCTTAACGCTTCGGTAGCGGCGAATATAATAACCCCTCTAGTTTATTCATGTGTACAGTACTCCAGTCTAGTCATCGCTCTGGCTACAGAAATGTTAATAATCTAGACACAAATGCATTCATGGCACACAAAGCATGTCTATAGGGCAGATATGCAATGAAAAAGAAAAGATATGGCGTAAATAAAGAAAGAATATTAAGAAATAACTGGGTATAAAGAAGAGAAACAGCATGCAACACACAAAGCATCATGATATGTAGATCTAATTTCCTTATTTCAAAGGTTAAACGGCTTTATTGTCATCCGCACAGTAGCTTTAGGGTAGATATGCATGACAAATAAAAGATATTACACAAAGAAGACCGTATTTAGAAGGTACATAAAGAAATAGGTGGGTAATAAACAGCATGCAACACACACAAACATGTATAAGCTTTAAAAATCACTTACTCTTAGTCGTACCTGCATCCCAAACTGGACTTCTGGAGGGGGGAAAAGGTTCCCCTGCTGGCCAAACGGCTGCCGAGGGCCCATGAAGGGTCTCGGCTGGTTGGGGGGGGCCGCCTTGTTGATTCATCCCGACCATCCCCTGATGCCCCTGGTGTGGAGGGAGGTTGGTTCTTGGGGGTTCTCTATGGAAAAGCCCTAGTGGACTCTGGCCCTGCTGGTTGAAAGCAGGTCCTGGCGGGCCGAACCCCATGTGGCCCTGACCCGGCAGCTGCTGCTGCTGCTGCTGGTGGAGACTGTGGTTGTTGTTCATCAGAGGACTGGGGCCCTGGTGGTCAAACATGTGCTGCCCTGGAAACCGTGTTGACTCTGCACGCTCTGTGGGGGAAGACCAAACAGCGAGATGTCAGGTTTTGTTTCAATGCATCTGCAGAAACAGACACAGCTGCATTCACACACTGAAAACCACCTGAAATAAAGATATGTAATGCAGTTTCAAAGCCTCATTCAGATGTATATATACACACATGCATTTAACATGAGCACCAGGAAGCTAGCAGCGTACCCTGTAGGTATACCGCCAGAGGTTATGTTGAATTGGATTAAATATGCCAAGAGAGCTTTGTAAGACTCGTCCGTGGCGGGTGTGAGACTCACCGCCCATAAAGAGGGGCTCTCGGTCTTGGGGGCCTTGCGATGGCTGGTTCCTGAAGGGCTCCATGTGATGAAGGGGCCGCTGGGGCTGGCCAAAATTGCCAGACATGTGCTGCTGGAAGTCTCCGGGTCCCTGGGAAAACACACAACTCATGAATTATAGGGCCGTGCTGGGAACTCAATAATCACAAACAAATTAAACTAATGAAAAAAGGGAATTTGTTGAGGAGACGGGCGTGTAATTGAAAGGCTGGGGTCATTAAAAAGACACAGAATCTTGAGTTGTAAACATCAATATGCATGGCGATATTAAAGGAAACCCTTTGGCCTGAATTTGTGAGCAAACCTGCATTAATGCTCCTTCTCAAAGCTAACAACAAAGGGTATTTCAGGGGGGGGGTGAGTGCCCTCACCTTTGTTTCAACACTTGCATTACTATCTTCCAAAGAAAAACTACCTTCTAATCCCTCCTTGGAATTCGAATCCCCCTTCATATCTGTCTCCTTTATTCCGTTAAACATCCATCTGTGTTGAAAAATTAACCTGCTCTTCAACACGTGGCACTTTGCTTCGCCTCCTCCAAGCCTATTGTAAATTACTTAAGATGCTATCAGGGCTTAATCCATCTTTATTCCACTGCTGCGTGGCGGTATTTAGACGAGAAGAGAAGGTGTTAGGAAAGCTAGAAGGTCCCAAAAAGTTGCTTAACAGAAAGTTAATCAAAGGGGCTTACGGACACACAATGAGGGCCCAATCACAGCGTCTCTGAAAGAGGTCAGGCAGGCCGGTGTGCACAATGGAGACTCCGGTGTCCGTGTAATACCTCTCCAATCAAACGGCTCATCCTCTCGCTTTCTATCCTTGATAAACAGGCTGCAGGCGGCTCAATATGCAACCGATGCTCAGCGGGGAGGGGGGGTATCCAAGACATAGTATAATGGACAGGGGCCGAATGTCAAGGTGTTTAATAAGGAATGGAAATCTGAATTTAAATGGAGGTTTTCGGACTTAGGATTCTTTGTCTTTGAGGCACGGTAACGAGCTCTGACGGCTACCAATTAACCTATTATGTCAATATACGCAACAAGGAGACCCTAATAAGTGATTAAAATATATATTTAAAGTAGCCGTGGTTAAACTGAACATAATACCAATATGAACTGTAAGCATGCAATATATTCTTTGTATTTGGGTTTTAATACCTTATAAAACAGAGGTAACGGAGCACTGACGGCTTCTAATGAACCAATTATGACTTTAATTGTCAATATATGTAACAGAGGCCATAATAAGTGATTAAAAAGTATATATATATAAAGTAATATGGTTGTTGGGATCATTATTTCTTCTTTAAATCATAATTTTAGGGGTAAAACTGAACATATATTCTGTGTTTTCAGGATTTAACGGCATCTAAATGAGAGGTACGGCACTCTGGCTGCTTCCAATTAACCAATTATGACTTTAATTTCAATAAATGCTTCAAAGAGGGTAGAATAAATGATTTGAAAATATATAAATACATGTTTTTGGGCTAGAAATCAAATCCTTTACCATATCCGAAGTATGGCGTCTTTATTTCCCGGTTAAACTGAATGTCATTATATCCAAAAGATGAAATATTCTAATACCTTTAATTGGCGCTGAGATTAATATTTCAAACCCAGCAAAAATTCTATGCATTAATACTAGAGGCTATGACCCCCCCCCCCCCCCCTGTTCGTCGGGTCCTTTAACAATTACATTTGATGGGATGATAATGTATGATAATCGTGAGTAATCAGGTGCCCACTGCTAAACGGAGAGCTGGAATTTCACCTGCATTTCAAATTGTGTCCTTGGCAGCGGCGGTGGCGATTGACAGCTGGGGAATCTGTGCCGTTCATCAAACCAGTGTGCACAAAACCACCACCGCGCACCGTCCGATAAGAGGCTATCAATATCACGCAGGCGATTGGGAAAAGAGGTAAATAAAAGGACAGTTTTTCCGTCCAAAAGATGTGGCTCATTTGGCAACTGGATGCAATTGGACGCAGCTATTCTGCAATGGCTCATTTGCATAAATCCATATAAAACGCACTTTCCAGGAATGTGTCAGTCAGCGGCAGCAGCACCTGATGCCGGGGCTTCATTAACTCGAAGGACGGAGTAACTTAAGGCACTTTGGCCGACTCACACTCGACAGTAATTACTTTAAAGGCATTTCCCTCCCTCGGATGGGCTCTGTGTGAGTGAAATAAAGGACCTTTTCTTACAGGAAATCACTGACTTAACATCCCTTTTCTCTGACGTGAAATCCAGCTTAAGGAATATATGGTGCGCCCCTGCCCCCGTTAAAAACCACCAGTGTGTTTTTGATTAATTCAAAATGCCGTTCAAAGAAAAGGTCTCTGCGCCTCTGGGAAAGAAAACTTGTGGAAAGTGAATTTTAACTGGCAGTATATCCCGGTGTCACAATTCCATTATGTGCCAAGCTGGCCAGCCTAAGTCCCAGCCCATCCATGAACTAACTAAGCCCCCCCCCCCGCCCACCCCGACCTCTAAAAGTCCACCGCCTGAAGCTGCTATCACGCACTTCCAGTTGTGCAGCCAGACCCGTATCGGTGTTTACAGATTTGCTTTAACAGTATTTGGCCAGGGCGGGCGCTCTAATTGCCGTAATGATATCGCCCTCGCAAGAAGGGGGAGGCTGGGGGGGCGGGAGAGAGAGTGAGGTAGAAAGGGAGGGAGAGGAGCAGCTGCTACTCACAGGGAACCTCTGAGGGCCCACAGCAGGTCTGGGTTGGCTTTGAGCAGGAGGCATCAAGGGCACTGCAATGAGAGAAAAGAGAGGGGGGTGAGTCGAGGAGGGGGAGATAGTAGAAAATGAGGGAGGAGCCTGTTAGACATCTCCATGCGTACATTTTAAAACCTCACATCTTAATGATTCAATTAACTGTTTTATTCTGCTTTAAAATGAGGTAATTGTTTGTCAACATAAACAACATATAAATAAAAACAGGCATACACAAACACTTAATCACAACCACAGGCAATCCCCGATTTTCCAGAACACATCTTCCTCCCAGGAGCAAAAAACCCCGCAATGCACACTGACACACACACAACACACACACACACAACCCCACGACCTAACAAAATTTCAATCTTGGCTCGGGCAGACAGGCCAGATAAACCCATCTCAGGGAATGAAACGGCGATGCCGCCAGGAGAAAAATGGAGGATAAACCCATTACCGGATGAGAGCTATTCACTTGTCATTCAAGCAAACAACAAAATGACATTCTAATCCAGACACCTCTCATGACGGCGTCAGGAGGACTGCCAGACGTAGCGTGCACCTACAACTCTGCAGCCTCCTAAATTAACCAGAGCTGCAAGATTTGATCTCAAAATGTAAAGTATGAGTCGTGCATTTATCCAATTATTTAAAAAGAAATGGGATTCAACACGATGAAGGCTGGGAAAACCTTTAGAAAACACATCAAATCATCCAGAAATGTGCAGATATGGACACTTAAGGTTCACAGTAAATACTCAAATGTGGAGTTTTGCAAAAAGATACTAAGATTGCTGCTAATTTGTGCATTAAATGCTTGTCTATCTGGGTGATTTCACAGGAAAAAATGTTTAAATTAGGGATAAAAAGCGTGGAGTGGAACCTCCTACTTGGGAACAATGGATAAAGGAAATTCATACGATGGAGACATGATTATAAAGCCAGAGAAGGTAAGTAAAAGCAGCCTCATAAAGCACATTATAGTGGCTTGATCTACCTTGCACAGAGGAGGAAGTGGGCCCTTTGAAATGGGGGTTAATGTGGATGTTTTTGGACTGTGGAGGGGGCGGCTGCTGCTGGTGGTGCTGCTGGGGGAAGTTGGGTGGCGGCGAGCTCATCATCCGTGGTGGTGGCTCCATCTGGGGCCGCATGGGAGGGGAGCGGTGAGCCATGTGTGGGGGGATGAGGGGCTGCAGGGGCTGCTGGGCCAGCGGGCGCCCGTGGTCCTGGAAGGGGGGAGGACCTCTCGGACGCAAAGGGTGATGCTGCGAGTGCATTTGCTGCTGATGCTGCTGCTGCTGATGAGGAGGAGGAAGGGGCAATCGAGAAGATTGCTGCTAATTGGAAGGAGAAATCAAAACAAGCCGTCAAAACACATTTCTGATACGTCCGGAGAAGACACGCCAACAAATCAATTCATAAGTTAGACGGACGATGCTTTCCTAATAAAAAGCTCTTCTGAGAATCCCTTTAAAGGAGCCTTTAGGAGGAAGAATCTGTCCTCTAAATATATCAACCAGAGAGCATCAACAACACAAATACACAATAGTAATCATGCAAAGTTTTAAATGACTGCTTGATAATTGGCAAGTCCAAACAAAACAAACAAACAAACAAACAAACCTGCCAGTGACCCAATCAGTCAAATGGTTAAATATACAGTATCGTGTTTAAGCTCATTAACAGCATCGCCCGGCCGTTCTGCATGTCCTGTGTTTATGTTTTTAATTTTACAGAACCTTTAATTATACAAATAGAGGTCGGACAACCTTTCTAAAAAGCATAAATCAATTAAAAGGAGCCCTATTCTGCTCACTTTAAGGTTCACATCAGTATTTAGAGTCTCTTTAATGTTCAGAAAGCTCTTTATTTCTCTCATACTGCAGCACCTCTTTTCACCCTCTGTCTGAAACCAGAGCCCAGTCTGCTCTGATTGCTTAGCCAGCTTGTGATTGGTCGACCCTTAGGAGGTGTCCCGCCCCTTTGGCCTGTCACTTACAATGTTTTGGAGCGCTAGGGATGTCACTATGTTCTGGAAGAGCATTTACAGAAACAAAAACCAATATAAAATCACACTACGGGAAAGGGAAAGCATAATAGGGTCCCTTTAATTATCACAATTAAAGGGAAGGTATGGTAACAACGAGACCTGACTACAATAATCTTCTTATTCAGGTTAAATGTTAGCCATGACATTCTCCCTAGACCTTCAAAGGGTCTCGTATGAACTGATGAGCCGTGTAAATCAAAGGATTAAATGCTCGGAGTGATATCCAATATTAAAAGTCCACAAGAAACTAAATCCTGGGCAAAGAAGGAATGTAATTTCGCATTAATGCCGTCTAAATGGATGAGTGCCAAAGTGATTCTCTGTAATCCATATATCAACACAGATAGCAGACTGTCGTGCGTAAACCAACAAAGATCTGAAGGTCTTAGATAGTGAGGAGAGAACAAAAACACACGTGAAGTACACAGACAGACAGCTTTGTAGTCACTGATACAGGCAGGTAAAAAGTCAAATCATCTTATCCAGTGAAGCTCTCGTGAGCCGCTCTTCAGGAGGAGAGGCTCAGTACTAAGTGATGTCATATTCAAAAAGATTATCCCCTGAGGGTTTTCCCTCTCCTGAAGTGTGCTCTGTAGGTTTCAGTGCATGTAAATGGACCATTGTTTACTAACGGAACACAATGACATCACTTTGGAACACTCGCGCTTCTATTGGCTAGCACTTCGACACATTGTACATGATAGGCAAAAGGGCGGGACATCTCTAAGCAGTTGACCAATCACAACAGATCATACTGAGACTGCAGAGTATGTCCTCTTTAAATATGAGCACGATGGTTTACCTGCATGCTCATAGGCACTCCCATCAGAGAGTGCCTCTGGTCTATCATCCTCCCTCTGTTTCCTCCTCTGAAATCTCCCATTCCAAAAGATGGGTAGCCTCCTCCTCCTCCTCCTCCTCTTCCTCCTCTGCCTCCTCGCATTCCCCCTCTCATGCCTCGGCCTCCGTAGCGGTTCTGTCTCTTCTGCTTTTCCTGCTCTTCAAACTCCATCAGATCCTGCTTAGCCTTCTCGGACAGTTCTGATGAAAGGCAGGGGAGGAAAAAACCGGTATGAAACACAGGTACGTAGGAATGGTAATCCAAAGATTTGACGTCAGCTGGAGTAATGTGTACCTAGTGTTTCTGGAATATTCCTCCTGCTACTTCCTGCATCAGCCAGCCGCACCACAGCGCCATCCTTCCTCTCAGATTTGAACCGTATGCGACCGGACTCTTCATCCTCCTCATCCTCCTCGTCTGATTCCTCTTTTGCTTCTTCTGCAGCCACAGCTTCGTTTTCGACCTAAAATACATTTTCAGAGATAAAAAAATTGAAAAATACAGCTTTTTAAAAAATTGATAATCAGCTGTTTTATCTGCAGTTTTGATCCTGATAATAATTAATCTACCAAAATGTTGATAATAAAAATACATTTCACGTCATCTTTTAAGCCACAACGCAAATTATTATCTGCTTTGAGCTTCAAAAATGAACAAGATTTGCCTCTGAAGTTAATATTACCCGGCTTTCTAATTATTCCAGAAACAAATACCTGTTTTAAGGATAGTTAGCTGGACTTAAAGATCTAGAAACATCTAGAGTTTAAGAAAACAGTGACCAAAAAACATCAGATCAAATAATAACATTATTCAAGAAAACATCATTTTTTTAGGCTTAAAAATGAACCTAATAACCAAATATCTGGGTTTAGGATAGTTGCCCTGAATACAGAAGGATACCTGAAGATCTAGAGTTTAAGAAAGAAAGATGTGGCACCTGCACCGTACGCCGGCGACCCGGGTTCGATTCCCGACCCGTGGTCCTTTCCGGATCCCACCCCGACTCTCTCTCCCACTTTCCTGTCACTCTCCACTGTCCTAACCGCTTAAAGGCAAAAAGCCCCCAAAAAATAACTTTAAAAAAAAGAAAGATGTGACTTTATCGACTTTACAGATCAAATGATAAAAAAAATCTAGAGAAAGGCCCTTAATTAATCATCACTCTAAATACCCCAATTAAAATCTTCTGCATTAATTGAAAAAACAACAACTATTAGAAGCTTAACTCGTGGTTTGATTGCATCATAAAATGAAAAAGGTAAATATCTGCACCCTCTTTGCTTCAGACAACAAACGCCATGAATCTGTAGGGTGTCAACAAACCTCCTCGCTGTCAAAGACCTGGGAACTATCGGCATCCTCCTCCTCCTCTTCCTGCTGAGCCTCCCTCCCGGGCTCCTCCAGCTCCTCGGGGGCCTCCTGATGGACTCCATGTTCGCCCAGACCCCCGTCATCATAGGAGGCTTGGTATTCATCATCCTTTATAGATTACATATTGATTAAGAGGTGACGATGCTACGATCAGCTGTTCTAGGTAACAATCAAAGAATGTATGCTATGCCATGCTGTTTGAATGCACAGCTGACGTATATTTCTCCACACATACAGGAATATGTAAATGAGAGAAATCCAAGAGAACATTTTCTGGAATCGGTTAAAAATAAAAACGTGTGAAAAATTATATTAGACTTTTGAAAATCCGCAGATGAAAACAAATGTATACAGAGCATACGGCACACATTAAAATGTTATGGAGAGGATTTGGGGGAGACACCATGTAACCCCCCCCCATCCTCCTCCCTCCCAGTCCAAATTACCATAACAGTGGGAGCAAGGCTTCATTACTATTCCTGACAGCATTTGAAATTCAATGAGATGTAAATGTTTGACATGATATACAGAATTGCAGGCACGGATAAAAGCACTCCTTCCCAGTTCACTGATGGTGAAAATACCATTGACTGACTCCGTGCAAATCACACCGTTATTGGCTGGGAGTTCACGTTCCCACAGACGTAAACATCGGCGGGAGGACAAATCCGTTTTTTCTACTACTCCATGATGTATTCATTTCATATAATCCCAGTGATGCCACGGCCAACCTCACTGGGAGCTTTAAAAGTGTCATTCAATATAATTATGAGAGGTGTTATTGATAGTTAAGCTGCCTATCATGAAGCATATTACACATCAACAATGAAACATTTAAAAAGGCAGAAATAAAAACAATACAGAAACCATTTGCTGTATCCTGATGCACAATACTTCCCAACACCCTCTAACAAAAACCCATAGCTAAATAAGGTCAGCCAGTAGGTCACACCGTGGTGTTTGGTGGTGCGCTCCATTAACCTGCCCAACAGCAGCACATATTAATGCAGAAATGGGAATAAAAATCACTCTCAGCAAACCAGACGGACGGACAGGCGGCCCCCGGGGGGAACCGGACGGCTTAATCCTTTAAACTGTTCCTCATAGCACTCAATGAAAACCAGAGCAAGCATAATGTCAAGGCCACGCAGTTTAGTGACCTTGTAAACAGATATTACACATAATACAAACACACATGCACACTTCTCCCCAAAAATCCTGAATAGATTTGTGCCGCACAGCCCGAGTGAGAAGGTCAACATCTTATCTTTGTTTGGGGGAAAGGAGGAAGGCCGATATATCTCTGTCAGGTGCCAAACACCATCACACCTTAGTAAATGGACCGTAACGGACATTTGCACATGGATCTGGTGTTATCTTTGATCCTATTAGTCCTGGCTAAGAGGGAAGGGAAAGGAATGAAAGGGGAACTCGCATCAATCATTGGAGAACTGTATGGGGTGTCCTCAGGAAGGTCAATAATCTTTTCACCTGCATGAGACTTTATCAGATGCAGTCTAAAGCCCGAGATAAAAGCCCCCCACATTAACCTCCGCCGATTGGCAGCACATCTCCCGACACAAAAGCAGCTCCTTACTCCCCCCAAAAGATACTGGGCCCAAGGTCACAAAGGCACGAGAATTTAAAAAGGCGATGGCGGAACAAGCCGTCAACAGAAACTTTGTCAGCAAGACGGAGAAATTAACCGTCAGGAAGTGATAATGAATCCCTTAAAAAACGCCAACCAACATCTCCTTCTGCTGAATAGGTTTTCTATCCTGCGATACAAGGAGCATGATGCTATCTCTTGGACACAATAGAGGGTGTGTGTGTGTGTGTGTGTGTGTGTGTGTGTGTGTGTGTGTGTGTGTGTGTGTGTGTGTGTGTGTGTGTGTGTGTGTGTGTGTGTGTGTGTGTGTGTGTGTGTGTGTGTGTGTGTGTGAGTGTTTTTATGAGTAAGCCAATGTGAGAACTCACTTGAAATTCACCATCTATGGGCTCATTGATTTGGATGTCTAGCACTTCATCCTGGTAGCCGTCGTCACCCTGTGCTAGCTCTCCAGAGTAATCCATTTGTTCTTCAGGCGTGTTGTTGTTGTCTTGAATGTATTTCTGTGTGTATCCCTCCTCTTCATCCAGGTTCACTACGTCATCTGTGTACGCTGCTACCAGCAAGCCGCCCTGCTGCTCGTAGGACGTACCCAAGCTGAATGTGGCATTGAGGCTTACATCCTGACCGCTGGAAATAAAAGCACACGTTGAGGAAAACAGAGATGAGTAATGATGGTTAAAATGGGACCTGCTTGATCAAAACCAGGAACAATTTTTGAGTTATATACACCGTTAGAAAGAGGAGTGTCTTAGCTTAGCGACTGGATAAGCTGTCATTCTGAAGTCTATGTTTGTCTATCGTATTGATTAACTCATTCTAAGGTAGTAGCACCAAGGACAAGGATATCTATTTAACTCTGACCAGGGAACGCTGGGATGAAAGTGTGTTTTGTATGAGTTAGAATATGTGTTTGAGTGTGTGTCTTTACTGAAAACACACACACTGATCACCTGAATATGACAATACAAGTTTGATCATCTCTAAGCCCAGACTTTGTTTGTTTAGAATCAACCAAAAGATTATATATTTGTACCCTTAGGTAGATTTGGTTTGCAGATAGACACGTTCTTGAAGAACACAGTGCGCCCTTCTCCGTCACATCTAAAAACCACCAGTACAAACATGATCAATCCACTTAAACTTGACATTTGTGTAATTAGCTAACCTCATGTTTATTTCTTCATCATCACTCTGCAGGAGGTCATCATTCAGCTCTTCGTCGGACACTTCTGAGGGATTCTGAAACAGAGATGAGTCGTGTGTTATGGTGTGCTCTTTTGATATTGTCTGTGTAAGGCCTGAGGGCAGGGGACCACCTCCAACCCCAGAGGATGCTCCATTCCCATGTGGTGAAGGCAATCTGGGCAGGTCAACACTGCTCTTTTTTGTCCACTGTACTTCCTCCTGCTTCACATCAACCACCTCCCCCTGTGGAGGAGCCACCTGCTCCAAGTCACTTCTCTTTTCTGAATGTTCGACCAACACACAGATATTATTTTCTGTTTCCTGTGTGTAAGCAGAGGAACCATACGGACAAGCAAAGTGTTCTTCTGGCACAAAAATCGAAGTAAACAAAACAGTGAGATTTAGTTTAATGTTCTTACCTTTTTCCCTGAGAGCCAATCCTCCCCCAGCAAATCTTCCTCCAAATCACTTTAAAAGACAGACAATCAATACCAGGTTAGTAAAGACAGATGATAAAGCAGTGTTGTATAATTATGTGCTTATAAATTATTGTATATCCCAGTGAGATTCTTCAAAAGATGGGCATCTTTTCAGATTTTATTTATACTACTACTCTTACCAACCCTCATTAATGGTTCACCTTCTTAACGATACTACATGTTGATTGCTAAATGATTGCTATATTAAATAGACAGACATTCACAATATTATTTAATAGTTAAACATTTTTTTAATTCAGGTAGTTGCTTGTGCTTTTATTTTGAAGGCAGAGGAAGGAACAAGGTGATTAGGGTATATATTGGAGACAGGTGGAGGTGGGATGAGCGCACCAGAAAGGGGATATTTTACCATGGAAAGCTACAGGAAAGGCAAGATGTTGGATTACTGGAATAAAATGCACCAGGATAATCTTGCCTGGACATTGGATAATTCCCACGTAAGATCAGCTGATTTTTGAGTTCATTTCTTTATTGAATATGCCGCTATAAGAACCGAATGTCTCTTGAACAGCAAAAGAAATGTTGACAACAACAAACTCACTACATAAATTAAATCACACAGCTCTAAAAACAAATTTAAAATGTGAAAATATAAATAATAATCCTGACATCACATGATTAGTGCTCTTAATACTGAGCCATCCATTGAATTGTGTGAAAAATGTCACAAGATTTGTTTTACTTTGCAGCTGCTATTTTAAATATGCATGGTTTTTGCAGTAAAGCGATGTTTTGAAGATAGGAGTACTTTGCTGCATGCATCTTTAATTTGACTACCTTTGAATAAGATAGAGCTGTCTTTTTGTACAACATGACAATATTTACCTCCCAAGATCGTCATCTTCCCCTCTCCTCCTGCGTAACCGCTCAGCACCAGGCTTGTCATATTCATCGAAATCACAATCTGCAAAAGGAAGGAAGACAGTTTTGCATTGTGGACTATGCTTATAGTATTCACGTCGTCATAGAGTGACATCAGGCTGTCCTGTTGGCCTGCACAATTACAAATGTACAGAGACTATTAGCAAGTTGTTGATTCAGATGGGCTTGGCCCTTATGCCAAGCCCATCTGAATCAACAGCAAACTCTGTGTATAAACAGGATTATAAACAGCATACACATCCTTCTCATAGCTTGCCATGGATCATTCCAATGCAATGTACTGTACACTAAAGATATACATCACAGCACCTGGGAGTGCACCCACACTTTCAAACCAGAATGGAGCAGGTACATGCACCACATGTCTCTGAGACTATTGATTTTCCTAATCTTCCCACTACATAACATTTGCCACACCGGCTCTACCAAAGGGAGCGCAGGCACTCGAGAAAATATCAGACAAAGGACACAACCCTTAATTCCCTCAAAGACAAACCTTCTAGGAAAAAAACGAGAGGAATAACTGATATTACTATAAGCATTACTCAAAGTCTCAAACTGTAATTTCTTAATTAAGTTCATGGGGCTTCTTGGATCTGAGCATAGGCCTATTTCCCTTTCCTTTGAGTTGGTACACAATAATTGTTGTGCATAGTATACACACACTTATAGAGGACATGGCATCACAAGGTCAGGTTTGAAGCCTGCTGAGATCTAAGGCTATGACACAACAGTGAGCCAACTTTCACTACACCATGGACCCTGAAACCACAGCCACTTTAATTTAACTGTGCACTTTTCTGAAACTGCGACATGTCAACATGTATTCAATGAATAGGCATTGATCTAACATTTCAGTCTCTGCACTTAAAGCTCTCGAGTTACTCAAAACATGCTCGGACATATCCTGATCATGATGTTGCAAAACTTGCTATAAAATGCATCCTTCTGTTGCATTCATTTTGAGGACGAAACCAGATACCAATGCAACATACATACATATTCACATACATTTTCCTGCATTCAGATGAGTATTACTGTCGGTTTTGATGTCTTGCTAGCAGCCTGGATATGTTATCAATCACAGGGAAACACAAAATGTGACTTATATGGGCACTGATTAATTCACATGTCTGGTGCATGCACCTCAACAACTTAAGACTCTGGCTATACCTGACATGTTAAATTTGTCAGCCACTACACTCCAAAGCTTATCAAAAACAACAAAGCTAGAGTGAATTCAAAACACCACACACACACACACAATGCACACACACAATACACACACACACACACACACACACACACACACACACACACACACACACACACACACACACACACACACACACACACACACACACACACACACACACACACACACGTGTGAAATCTGACAGCTTGCATCAGGTCAGAGGATAATGTTAGCTGACTTAATGGAGCCAATATTCCCTTTGAAAAACATAGTTTTAGCATCATTCACTTCAATAGTAGCTTTAAGATAGCAAACAGGAGGACAGAGATACTCTACCTGTCACTTAAGTATGACACTTTATTTTACAGTTACAATAACTGTACAGTATTCAATTTTACATTCATATAGTTCACTTCCCCAAATAAGTCTTGCAGCCTTCTCTTGCACTATTGTTATAGTTATTTTAATAGTTTATGTGTTATATATATTTATGTTGCATTGTTGTAGTAGCCTAGGACTTGATTCATTCATTTCCATAACTACACTGTCGAAACTGTTAAAATGAAGCTTTGGTTTTTGAATCTTGTAGGTGACATATTGCTAGCTGGGATAGCTGCATAGCTTTAAGATAGACGGATAGACTTTATTTATCCAATCATAAACAAACATTTAAAAATTAAATACAAGATATACATATTTTCAGTAATAAAAGACCTGTATTCACTCAACATATAAACGTAGGGTACTATACACATTACAACTCTTTACAGTAGCTTAATTGCTAGTAAACGCAGCTGCTAACAACCTTATCCCAGCTAAACTTAACTGGATATACTGAACCTATACAAATGTGCATTATCCATCCAGTGACTTTCCCTAATCGTCATCAGTGAATATTGACTCTGATTAAATGTCATTAATCACGCTGAGATAAATAATGCTAATAATGTAGCGTTAGCAGCTAAGCTATCGCGAGGGTTTCTTATAATTAACGTTTTATCAGCATGAATGACCAAACGTTACAATGTGTGGGATTAATATAACATTATATATTAATAGTTAAGCATAATTGAAGTTTGATACGTGGCCTTCTTTTAATACAGTTCTGTTTCCAAACATTAGCAGCATTAGCTTAGCCATATGAGCTAACAAAGCTACATTGCTAACATAGTAATGTCGATTGGGAAGCAATGTTTGTACTCACCCTGAGTGTTTTCTGCCATGTTGGACGGCGCGTCCCGCTTTGGAGTCTCACTACAAACCCGGAGAGTGCATTTAATGTTTAGTATTTCACCATTTTGACCATTTGAACGTGAAAGTATCTGCGGCGGAGACTTTACGAGCACAGCAACAACATGGACGAGCTGTGCTTGCTGCACTGATGCATTGTGGGTAGGAGACGCTACAAAAGAGGGAGCTGCTTGACGGGCCAGCTAAACACAGAGGCCAACATTAGATTGGTTAACCTATAAAGCACTTGTGTTTTGTTTTTGCTGTTTTTTCTTATTTTTCCTTTTTTGTTTTCTGTTCATAATGCCCTCAATTTTCGAATTTATAAATGAGATATTTTGCAGGTTTTTTCTCTGTTTCTGATATGCTAATCAGATTTTGTGTAGATAGGGTTGTCAGTCCCATCATTCTGTATGTAGGTATGTTTAATAGCACATCAACTATTTGCATGCACCAGACACTCACAAGAAGGTGAAATCAATTGAATCAAAATTCATGGTCTCCAATCACTGAGATACAGCAAATGCAGAGTATACATCCGTGTCCTTTTTGCATCTTGGTGAATTTCTAAATCCAATATGGCGCTTAGTCTTTATTCAAGTTCCTCCTTTGATTTTCCGTCCCTGTAAAGTCAAAGGCTTGTACATCTCTGACCAGGTTTTTTCTCCTTCTCTCCTGCTTAAGTCTGGGAGTAAAAGTTGTTACAGTCGATTTCTAACCCCCATGTTCCTCCTTTGGCTGACAAACGTCAACAAAGACCCCGAGAGACACCAAAGAGAGGTGAGCAGTGAACTGAAGCCTCATTGTATCGGCTCATTTTGGCGTCCCGCAGTGAGGAAGCTATTTTGCAGCAGCACAAGGTCAATATCTGAAAGCCAGGGCGATGGAGTGGATCAGCCATGAGATTTTTAATTTGAGAAAGCGTAAAGGGGTTTTCCTGCAGAAAGACAGTGTGTGAATTGTAATGGACTGTTGGGATTGTACACTCAAGATGTTGAGTTGGCAAATGTTATCCTCTTCTCTTTAAAAAGTTATATGAAATGCAAGTGCTGTGACACTCTGTACATTCAGATTTCAGGCCAATATTTAAAAATTAAAAAGCAAACAGCAAGGGACTGCTGCTCTTTCACTTTCTAAACTGTATAAAAGCCTGATGTTTCAGGCACACACACTCACAGTTTCCATGCTGTATGCACATGCACAAGCTTATTTATCCAGTTTTTCTCATGCAAATCATATCAATATGTATCCCACACTTCATCAAACAGCTGTTCCCAAAGCTGTCTGAGATATTTCTATGCTTCCTGGATTCACTTTCCCAGGAATTTTGATTTTACTTCCCAATAGATGTGAAAAGGGGAGCTGTCACTCTCTATTATGGCGACCTCAATGAGTGTGTGCCCTATCCAAATCCAGTGGTTTTCCATAACAATGCAAATTAAAGGGTGCAAAACCGAAGGAGACAAGACTTGTTATTTTCAATCCAAAGGACAGAGGTTCTTTACAACAAACTTGTCTGTACGCCTTTAAAAATTTGATTCAAATGCCAACTTGGAAGTTGTTTTGTGTGTGAGACAATGCGTTTTATGGTCAAGAGTGTCAGCAACTGTCTTGAGAAAGTGGAACTGGAGCTGTGGAGTTTATGCCTGGAAAATATTATTTTGCAATGAAAGATTTATGTTTTTAAGAATCATAATGCATTGTGTCTATATGTATATAGCTGAAGCAGACTCATACTGAGGGAAGGTCAAATTAATGTGGATATATCTGGACACTATCAGGGCCCAATTGGGGTTTGAATGCATGGTTTTTATTGGAAGCTAGTCATGGATTTGAGCTTCAATTGAAAAGATATAAAGGAATATATGATCCAAAGACAATCCTATATGCATATGTATGCTGCATACCTTTAGCATGGAACAGTAAGACATCCTGGTACTCATAAAACCTCATTTAATGCTAGGACCACTGCCGTAATTTCAACTGTATAGTATTATGCATTATAAAACAATACATAATTATAACTGCTGCTTTAAAACAAAGGGCACACTGGGTAAAGGAGAATCAGTGTATGGTATGTACCGTAAACTGGTAGTAAATTTAAAAAGCATATAACGAAAGCAAAGTATGGTACTTTTAGTTAATTGCAATCATCTAATGAGATATGCAATTACTTGTATAATTTATGTACATGTCTGAGGTGTTACTATGTCTTTGTTAAACACAATAGCACTCATCTGCAGCCAGAGAATAGTCTGCAGTCAGTGACCCACATCTCAGATCTGCTTAACTCAGACTGTTGTTTTATTCAGTGCACTGTCAACACACGGCTGAGTAGGATGAGGGGGCGGGGTTTCCTGCTTATCGGCCGCTCTGATTTGGCTCATAGATTCGATTCCCTGTTTCCTCCATTCCTATTGGCTGCTGGCTGGTGTCACTCTGTATCTGTTATCGCCGCTTCCCGCGCCATTCCACGTGCACGCGCGGGACAAGCAGGCACGTCCCCGCTCGGAGACTGTCTGGAGTCTGTCTGAATTTGATAAAATTGGGGATGGAGTTTTTTTTATGTGTTTCCACATTTTTCGAGGAAGACGCTCGTTGCAAATGGATTTTTTCCCCGCGTTCTTCCTCAAAACGCCTTCGTACAACAGAGTCGCCACGCTGAGCTAAATGTATGTTTTTATATAAACGCTGTGAAAGTTTTTTCTCCTGCAGTGTCAGGCTCTTTATTCCCAGGTAGGTGAGACAAGTTGGAGCTAACCCTGCCGCAGCAGTCGCCTTTACATGCTGTTTTGCGCATGCTTTGCTTAGATAATAAATAACCCTGCTCTGTAGGTTCATATTGGAGTAGACATTTATGATTTAAGCGGTTTAAAGGAGGCGTTTAATGCACATTTTCGTACCCATTTCACCCGGTAAGCTAGCTATTTTGTTTGGAGGTTGCGCAGGTGACGCACCTGTGCTGATGACGCTGTTCATTAACCCCACCTGTTCATTACCTGAGAGGGAAACTGCTTTATTCCTCTGTTTTAACTCTTATTTATGACACCACACCACACCACGGCTTTATATTTCATATGTCACATGTGCAGACATCCTAATTATCTTAACGAATCTATATGGCTTCAGAGCTGGAGTAAAATGCATCCTGTCTGACATGTTTCTTTCTCTGCCTGCTCTTGTTTAGGCTCTGCAGGGGATCATCCGTCAGCCATGGAGTTCAGGAGGAGTGCACCATCCAGACAGCAGCCTGCACAAGGTTGGTTGAACTGGGGTCAGGAAAGCTGCATGCATTTAAAGGAGTTGATCAGACAGCGTTTATTCATCTGTCTTGATTAAATCCACAGAAAACAACATTTTTATTTATGCTTTTCTGAACTCTGCATCTTAATGCGTTTGGTATTTAGTTTAAACTTTCTACAAGTAGCTTCAAAGTCCAATAAAACTGTGTATAAGCACCTTTAAATGTTTAGCATTAGCACATAAAGAATACACACTAATATTCAAATGCTGTTTTCCCCTTTATTCAAATGCATAGCTTTGACGTAACTTTAAATATAATCTTGCAGCATCACAGCTTTGAATGTAGAAGTCTGCATGTTTTTACTGTTTTCACACATCGGTGTTTGAGTTTGGCATATTTAATATATTTTGTAATGTTGCAATGGTTATTTCGAACAAAGCTTGTCCAGACTTTGAATAAGGTCTATCGGCACACTATTTCCTACCCAAAATGTGCCGCTTTTGCATCGTTTTGCAGGAATTAAAACTTGCATTTAACCAAAAACACTGCAGTGCATATGTACCTGATCTGCGGCAGCCGCCTCAGACTTGTCTAGACGCTTTTGCTCTGTCACTGCAGATCTCAGCATTGAGTGTGCAGTCATATGACTCGGGAAGCCTTCCTCCCTCCTCCCCAGTGTCTGCTCTTTTGGGGCAAGATGGCTGCTATAGCATTGTTGTTATCCATGACGTATATGAGTTGATGTGAGCAGGGAAACATGGGGAAACATGGGGTTGCATTACACTTCAGTGACACCCAGGAAATCTGCTGCTTTCACACTGAAGTGATGGTTAATGTAGATCTTTTAAAGGGTTTTTATAACTTAAATATTGTACGTTTAGCCGATTGGATGATTATTTATCTATATTTCTAAGCCAAGCAACCCAAAAACTGGACAGTTTTATGTTATTCTTGACTTGATGGGCGTTTATTCCCTATTTCTTTCTCCATGCTGCGTATCGTTTCGTATTGGGACGCTTGGTAGCCATTTTGTCTGATTCATAACAGTGCCAAAAGCTTTCCAAAATGAGTTGTGAGTAACTAAAATGCCTCAGCATGTCAAAAAACATCAGCATTTGCTTCTTAATTTAGAATTTGTTGTTGCTTTCTCTATATTTTTATGCGTCTTGCTAACAGACACCTCAGTTTGTTTCTGGGTGGATATCTGCAGCACCGTGCAGGCAGCTTGCAAGAAATGAAAAACAATTGCTTATAAAAAAGAGTTTGTGGCACACCGAAACACGAGTCATATTTTACGTAATGTGCAATCATTTACAAACGTTGTCGATGATGCCTGAGCAGCTGCAAAAAACATTCAATAATTTTGTTTCAATTAAACTTTTTGGTACATTTTGGACTACTTGCGTGCACTCGCCTACTCTAGATTGCATTTCCTTTTGAAAGGTGCATGCAAGGCTTTGTTTGAGGTGCTTTTGTCACTTAACTGCTTTAATAATAACCTATAATTTATTTCGTTAAAGTGGAAAGCTATAGGATGGAAGAAAAGCGTCTTGGTTTCATTTTAAGGATCCTACTTTCAGTGGATTTATTAAAGCATGTACATTCTTAAGGCCTTTATACACCATCTGTTTGAAGGACAACAGGATGAATTTATGCATTATTATCAAAGATTTAACGTACTGAAATACCAATTCGTAAAAAGTGAGTACCGGTTGAACCTTTTTTTATTCATTTATTAAACTACATGCATTTTAGCAGCTTTTTTGAGTCACTTTTCAATGTGCAATATTAGTTTTTGCACATTTCTCCCGGCCCAAAGGGATTTTGGATGGCATGTAAGAGTGCTGCTCTCCTCCCTCTGACATTACTTCCCCTCAGTGAGTCTTGTGATGTTTATCTGTTTGCTGTATCAGTGACCAGCCCGGACAGATATCTTCATTAACACCTACTTACTGCATATCTGCTGTCAGCTCCTGCAGACTCGTCCTGTCAGAACCCTTAAAGGTTTCTCTCGCTGCTTGTTGTGATTATGGTTTTAACCTGAGAGGACAGACACACTCAAAGCATGCACTGTCTCTGCAGGGCCTGTCCCAGACCTGATGCAGGGTCTGGCAAAAATGACTGGAATTGCAATTACGAAAGGTAAGAGGATAGGAAAACACGGGAACAGGCATATTGCAGTTTTTAATAATAATGATTATGAAGGCATACAGAAAATCAGTCGTCGCTCCATGCATGCAGTTTTTCTTTAATAATAGTAATCATTAGCTTTATGTGCGTCAGTGACCACAGAACCAGGCATATTGCTGCATGCATATTACACATAAGGTGACATATTTCTAAATATTCCCTTAAAACAATTCCTATTTCTAATGAAAATGGCGTGAAATAAACATTTAAATATCTTTTTTTAATGGAAATATAACTTCTATAGCTCAGGCGTTTTTTACAACGATGTTAACAAGCATTTTTTTTAACTGTTCGACCCGAAATCCACGAAAAACGGAACTGAAAAAGTGTTTAATTTAATGCATTTTCTTGCATTTTGACTCTTTAACCACTGTTTTTTTAATGTGTTTTCTCTTTAATTTGACAGGAGATCCAGGGTTGTCCTGCAGTCTGTCATGCCTCCATGCCTTCGCCCCTGCAGTGTGACCGCCCCGATGGTAAGATCCGTGTTGACCTTTCATTAGAGCACATTTGGGCAAGTTAAAGTGGAGAGGAGCTATTCCAGGAATGCTTTAAGGTGCTGCAGAGTGAATGTGATTGCCTGAGGGAAACATACACACACACACACACACACACACACACACACACACACACACACACACACACACACACACACACACACACACACACACACACACACACACACACACACACACACACACACACACACACACCAGTATTTACTGAGCAGTTTGGCTCGTGATGTGATGATGAGCAAAGTGGCTGATCAAACTCAGCGCTGTCATTCACTCGTCAGCGGCAATCTTTCCCCATGATTTGTGATCTCTTCATAAGATAATCATGGGTATGGATCTGGTAACTTTCACTTGAGGCTTAGCTGGGAAAAATGCTGATGCAAGACGGGCTCCGAGCCGTCATCCCGCGTTCCTATTGGCCCGTTGCCTCCACCAACAGTCACGAGGTCCAACTTTATGAGGATGTCTGGAGAAAACAGGCTTTCATCTGCAGCCTCTAATGCTGCCTCTGTAATGAAAAGATTTCTGGGGTTATTTCTGTGCACAAATGTTGTTTCTGAGCTCTGTCACACAGCGGCACCTGCCATTGTGTTCTGTGGAGCTGTGGGATGTTTATCCCAGCAGCCTCTGCTTCGTAGTGACGCAGTTTCCTTTGACATTGGCGTGGCATATTTTAAATCAAGGCCTTCGCTGTATTTTTAAGGAGTCTCCTGGCAGACTGCCAAAACATGGATCCATTTGCCTGTTCTCTCCTGCAGAGCACCGCTGCACAGCTGTGACTGCGCTGGCCATCGATAACTCACAGCCAGCGGCCTCCATCTTAGATTTGGGCGAAAGAGATGACTGTAGAAAACTGAAAGTCGCTGCAGAAATTTCAGTTTTAAAAACGGCACACATAGAGCAAACCAATTTAAAAATGATACTGAATCTGAAAAATGTTTGGGTGAATGAAATAATTTAGAGGTTTAGTTTCTGATTACTGCGCGATGCACTTCTATTTATTTTAGTGCCAAAATGTCCTATTTTTATTTAATTTGTAGAGTATTTTTCTGCTAGAAAACTCGCGTCGATGAAGCCTTGCATAAATTCTTAAGCACGCAATTAAATTCTAAGCAAATAATAAAATATACAACAGTCAGAAAATAAAAGTGAAATGAATTTATCTTTAAAGATACAGTTTCTAATTCATATTTCTCATTGCAAAAGCGATCGACGCTCCACCGCAAACATGAGCTTTGCAATTTGAGTTAAAGACAATTTTGCAAAGCAACGTAAATATATATTTTGTGTTTAGAACCTCTGATTATTACAGCCGTTGTTCGTTTTACTCGTGTTATAAATTAAAACTGTTGCCTAATTAATTTATCTAAATTAAATAAAAGCTGGGTTTTTTTCGGCATCGACGACATTATTCAATACAAATGATATTTTCATGGGTTTTAAACAAAATGAAAATGAATCGATGGTTTTTTGTACGACCGTATTATGCTTGTAGAAAATAATGCAATACACTATTTTACTCTTTATGCATATTAAACGTTCTATATATTTTTAGAAGGATAGAAGTATGAAGTGCACGCTGTTTTGCACATTTGTTTTAAATACTTCGTCATACATGTGTTTTATTTTCAAGTTGCATCTCCATATAGACCTAAACATAAAGTAATAATCCCTTTGCATGATTTCTAGTACTGTATATTGTGCTGTAGAGGGGCCTCCTGACTCCCTGAGAGGGTTCGCTGACCTTTACCCTCTTAAATACTTGTTTTGGTTCCCTGTTAAGAGCTGCTGGGAAAGCCACACTGTTTAATGCCACGTAGCACAACAGTGGCTGTCAGGGACACTAAGCCCTGCACACTGGGAGCGGGAACGTGCTTTAATGCATGTGTAACCTAAACTATAGGTGGATGCATTTGAAGTTGTATTTATTTAGTGTTTTGCATGTTTAAATCTGTTCAAATTGGCAGGAAAAGGAACTAAAGGAAATGTCAATAAGATGTTTTATTTAAGGGTTTTATGCAAGACAGCAGACCAATGTGACCTTAGAGAAGAAACCAAGATTAGGATTAAAAATGGTTGTATTTGTAGGAAAACCTGCCTTTTTGTTAAGCATATTCAGCCTATACACCAACAATGAAACGCATGCACAGAAATAAGAAATGTCAGAGACTTGTTTGTGGGGCTGGATTTAAATCAAACACTCAGTGTTAGCGAGACTTCCTGTTTTTATTTTGACTGCATTGGCTTTGTGATGCAGTGTGCTCGTCTATAACCTCCTCATAAACGGTACAAAGAAGCTGCAGGCCTGGCTGATCAGTGCGGAGCGAGCTGCACGCCTGCTCAAACAAGTGCTCACTTTCTGTAAGAGAAACTTCTGGCCTGACATGAACTCCTGCTTTCTGTTTTGAGTTCTCATAGTGCTGGATAGAAGTTTGCATACGAGGAGACGTAGAGCAAAAAGGATGCATACTAGCATTTAAAATACTGCATTGAACGGAATAATCAGGGTGCAATTAAAGGTAGCTGTATTCCTTTACAGTTGCATGGAAAAAAATCAGATTTCTGCTAAAAAATCAGGAATTCTTGCAGGATTACAGTGTTGGTAAAAACCTGAACACAACAAATAGCTTTATCTGCATTGCATTTGATATTAAAGTACTCAGGTTACTCTTATTATTAATGCACTGTTGGTTATATAACCCTGCACGTTCTCTGCCAGGCTTTTGAAGGGTTGCATGTAAAGTACAGAGTGTCCTTGTAACCCTATATAGAGCTTTACCTATACTTGGAGCATAATGGGGATATTTAGACACATTTTTAAACAGTTAATTGGTTTCTTTTGAACTCATTTTAATCAAGAAACAAACCATTAGCTGTGGAACAGTTCAGCAATGACCTAGAGTGCTTGAGTGAGTAACATCTGTAGTATAGTACATTGAACACCATTATATTTATCGGCTTTTTTGCCTCAAAGATGCTAAATCCATGTTGAATTTACCAGAAGATATGCAATGAAACAGTTTTTCTGCGGGTTTGAAAACTCATTTTGAGATTTAACGATGCAACCCTTCTGTTAGGAGTCAAAATCCACATTGGTGCATTTGCTGTTGTGTAATTTGGTCTACATTTTATCTTTGTAGTATGGTACTTTGAAACCATATAAAAAACAACGTTCAGATATTTATGGGGTTTTTTGCTCAAAGATGCTAAAACCATAGTTAAAAATATCAATGAAACAGGTTTATGAAGTCATCTCGCAGCACTTTAATGATGCAACCTCCCGTTACGTTTGTGCTCTTGCTCTTTTGTCATTTAGTCTAAATATTGTATTTGCTCAAAGGGTTTGTGTGCAAAGACAATTCCTCACCATGCTCCAGCACTATAATTGCCTGAGTTTAGCAGCTTTACTGAAACTTTTCAAGTTGGTCGACTCTGCGAGGGTGTGCTGCATTTCTCCCTAATTGGGGCTTATTTTAACACACCTGGACACACCTTGCCATTTGACCTTTTTGTGAATTAAGACGGCAACATAGAGTTCGTCAATGAGAGAGAGGGGTGGGGGCTGCACCGTGACTAATTAGTAAATGTCACTCCTCTGAGGTGAGGTCGGGGGGTTTATGAGTAAATACCCACCTGCTCCAAGTTGCAGGAACCTAATCAGTCTCGGTGGACGCTGGAAGTGAATATTTCATATCTGGCTGATCTCTCATATCTGACTCTCCGTCAGCCTCCCACACACTGCAGGGTCTCTCCCCCTGCACACAATGGTGGTGGAAGAGGTCAGGCCTAATGAAGTCGGGGGTGTGACCTCTAGCATTCAGTGACTTTGCACGGGCCTCCGTCCTGCCGCTGCAACCATGCCGCTTAATCCCTTTTTGATCCTAATTGATAGGCATTAACATGATCCTTATCCAGGAGCTGTGTTGTGTCTTCCGCAGCCCTGCTCCCCGGGTGTCGCTGACACAAAGTGTGAAAGCGTTAAACCAAATGTGAAATTGATATTTTTCATGTTTAGTGTGCTGGTGTTTTCCTGAAACGCTCACACACCAGTGGCCGGCGTTGTGCCCTCTGAGGCTCTTAGCGGGACTTAGCACATGACCCCTGGAACCGGCTGTGGTGTGAAGGGTCTCAGCCCGCGTCCTTTTATCTCCGTCACAAGGTGATTACCGCCTCGGCCTGCTGACTAATTACCCTCTTCAAGAGCTTTTGGACCCATATCACCTTTAAATACGTGCAGGAGCTCGATGAGTTCCCCAGAGCTTCCTCTGAGTCGCTCTGCAAACAAAAGCTGTTTATATTTACTATCAATTAACCGGTGAAGTCTCCAGACTCCAATTAACATTTCCATTGCCCCTCTTTCATGTTGCATCTTCCCTTAAGTTCTTTATTTACATTGTTCTTTATTAATTAAACATTAGCTCAGTGTAACGTGCTTAAAACTGAAGTGAGAGGACAGTTAGACGTTTATATGTATTTGTTTTAATGCACATTTTAACTAATGTCTGCTTTCAAAACCAAATGGCAACTATTTCTTATTCTGATTGACGATAATGCAAGTTAATCATCAATAAATCTATTTTTTTGTCTCAATTCTGTTTATTTTTGACAGATTTGTTTGGATATGACTAATGTTTGTTTGTGTATAAGACAGAACTTTGAGGTTTCAGTCTGTTTTGTGGAATTGAGAGAGCATGCATGAGGACATATTTTAGCACTTCCTGTTGTATCTGTAATGTTGATCCATCTTCAGTCTTGAGTTAGAGGTCTCACCTGTCATGTTTTAAGAAGTTTTCACTCATTTTCTCAGAAAATAATCTAAATTAAAAGCCTGATTGTTTATTTTCCTCCCAACCTTAAACTCAAAATTGCAGCGAACAGGTGGTCAAATGCAGGCTTAAAAAGTAGTTCCTCAAAGAGCAAATTTATATTTTTATAAGGGAAGGGGGAATTAAAGTTAAACTCTCGTCTTTAAAATACATTTAATGGACCAAAGAGTCATCAACATGCATATATTCCATGATAAGGACCAATAAAAAGCACTTTCTCCTTTTTAAGTTGAGATAATACCGACTTTTATTGAACTCCAGGTGTTTAAGCAACAGGAATAAGATTTAAACACAGGGTAGTCCAGGTCAGAGTTAATGCATGGACAAATATGAATAAAATAGGAATGATGTAATAAAATATCAACTAATGCAACTATTTTGGCTTTTTGAAACAAATGTGCTTTTCTATTCCGATGTGTTGCACTTAATGTAAGTTGCTTTGAATAATTATCCTGGTGCTTTTCTCCGATATTTAAAAATGTTTTCTACCGTAAGATGCAGTTAAAATACCAAAACCTGAGCAGATATCGGCTCTAAATGGTGCATTATAAACAGATTTGATGTGTACTTGAACATGATAACTATTGGGCATGTTCTTGGCTCTCTGTATGGATGATCTCCTCTTTCATTTGGATGAAAGCATGTTTTTCGGTCCCTATATGGCCGACCATATGTGCTGTTCTTCCCTCTGCGAGTCAGGAGTCTTCGCCTGGTGCTCAGCAGTGTGCAGCAGCCCACTTTAGCTGCAGAAAGCCAGGTGTCGTGTTGGTTCTTGTTGGTTTCACATGGCGACTCCGCTCCCTCCCTGACGCCGCTCTCCTCGGGTCTCCGTAGGATTGGCGGTTATTTCCGGCGCTGAATAATGAGCGTGAGGCCTGATGATATCATTTGGAGAGAAAAATAGCTAATTACGGAGCGAGGAAGCTACAGATTGGGACTGTGCTCGTTTACTTCACTTGACTGGCACCACCTGCCCTCTATATGTCACACTCACTTCACTTAAACCCCCCCCTCCCGCCCTGCAGTTGGAGCTGCCACTTATGTGCAAACCCCCAGAAGACGCTGGAGTGGGATGCTCTTGATAATGATTTTTATTTACTCGTAAACAAAAGAGCAGGAGTTTGGTGCATGTAGGATTCAGGGGGGTAGCAACAGGAAGTCCCTGCAGGGTTGCTGTCTGCAGAAAAGTTTGGAAAGTCGTGTGTGTGTGTGTGTGTGTGTGTGTGTGTGTGTGTGTGTGTGTGTGTGTGTGTGTGTGTGTGTGTGTGTGTGTGTGTGTGTGTGTGTGTGTGTGTGTGTGTGTGTGTGTGTGTGTGTGTGTGTGTGTGTGTGTGTGTGTGTGTGTGTGTGTGTGTGTGTGTGTGTGTGTGTGTGTGTGTGTGTGTGTGTGTGTGTGTGTGTGTGTGTGTGTGTGTGTGTGTGTGTGTGTGTGTGTGTGTGTGTGTGTGTGTGTGTGTGTGTGTGTGTGTGTGTGTGTGTGTGTGTGTGTGTGTGTGTGTGTGTGTGTGTGTGTGTGTGTGTGTGTGTGTGTGTGTGTGTGTGTGTGTGTGTGTGTGTGTGTGTGTGTGTGTGTGTGTGTGTGTGTGTGTGTGTGTGTGTGTGTGTGTGTGTGTGTGTGTGTGTGTGTGTGTGTGTGTGTGTGTGTGTGTGTGTGTGTGTGTGTGTGTGTGTGTGTGTGTGTGTGTGTGTGTGTGTGTGTGTGTGTGTGTGTGTGTGTGTGTGTGTGTGTGTGTGTGTGTGTGTGTGTGTGTGTGTGTGTGTGTGTGTGTGTGTGTGTGTGTGTGTGTGTGTGGGGCTGTGGCTGTGGCTGTGGCTGTGGGGCTGTGGCTGTGGGCTGTGGCTGTGGGGCTGTGGCTGTGGGCTGTGGGCTGTGGCTGTGGCTGTGGGCTGTGGCTGGGGCTGTGGCTGTGGGCTGTGGCTGTGGCTGTGGCTGGGGCTGTGGCTGTGGCTGTGGGCTGTGGCTGTGGGCTGTGGCTGTGGGCTGTGGCTGTGGCTGTGGCTGTGGCTGTGGCTGTGGCTGTGGCTGTGGCTGTGGCTGTGGCTGTGGCTGTGGCTGTGGCTGTGGCTGTGGCTGTGGCTGTGGCTGTGGCTGTGGCTGTGGCTGTGGCTGTGGCTGTGGCTGTGGCTGTGGCTGTGGCTGTGGCTGTGGCTGTGGCTGTGGCTGTGGCTGTGGCTGTGGCTGTGGCTGTGGCTGTGGCTGTGGCTGTGGCTGTGGCTGTGGCTGTGGCTGTGGCTGTGGCTGTGGCTGTGGCTGTGGCTGTGGCTGTGGCTGTGGCTGTGGCTGTGGCTGTGGCTGTGGCTGTGGCTGTGGCTGTGGCTGTGGCTGTGGCTGTGGCTGTGGCTGTGGCTGTGGCTGTGGCTGTGGCTGTGGCTGTGGCTGTGGCTGTGGCTGTGGCTGTGGCTGTGGCCGGCTAACCATTCAGAGCAGCTCTGGTTTCAGACAGAGGGTGAAAAGAGGCGCTGCAGCACAGGCAGGATGAGAAACATAAAGCGCTTTCTGAACATTAAAGCATGGAGACATGTCCCAGGAGAGACTCTACACACTGATAGGAACCCTTTCATATATTTAATGCATGTATATATTCTCAGGATGTAAAGCTGCAGACTTTCCTTCAGTACATATTTGAGAATCTGCTTATTTATCTGTAATTTGATCATTCTGGCTGCTCAGATGTGCATCCTTTAGTGTGTTTCTGCAGTGCTTGTTTGTGAAGCTGTTTACCTATTTTCATGCTTTTCTCTTATTTATAAATGGATTAAAGCAGCTCCGGATAGGTTTGGGCCGGGATGATGTGATTTTATGATGAAGAAAGAGGCAGCAGCTTTACAACGGTGGATAATTAGCACCTGTAGTTTATAAAAGTGCTGAGTCAGACCCGGGTGTTTAACACAAGGCGAAATATATTAAACTTACATGATAGTTCAATACTTCTAATCAGCTTTACATAATCTATCTGAGTGTTAAAGCTGATAGGAGATAACTCGTCTTTAGGTGCCGCAGTTTTACCTTAGATATTCGCTGTTTTTAAGCTCATGATTCATTCAAACATCAATTTGTTCTGGTAATACTTTTAATTTGGGTTAATCCTGCAGATCTACGTCTAAAAGTTTGAATGACGGGTCTATCTGAGACCTAGAGGAAGTGCCTTTACTTAAAGTGAAGCTTGTTGTATTTGAAGAGTGAGAGTGACACATGTTTAGAGGAAACCCTGCACATCATAGCACTAATTTAAGAGTGAATATCATAGCAGGTTATTCACTGAGTGCGTCTTGGTAATCGTCTCAACCGTTAACCTGTTTCTTTGCGTGATTGAGAATGAATACCGCACTTTTTTCATGTCATTTGAACTTTATCACTCAGAATCGTGCAAAATCAGTTTCTATTCAATATGTATATCGTGGTACTGTAAGCACGGGGATAGTTTACATTTTTACACCCCTGATGTGTGTGCTAAAGGATCTTTTTGGAGGTAGGTTTTACCCCTGATCCCATGCTGCACATCCTCCACCTTCCTCCTGATCCAGCATCAAGGGCAGCGTCACCTTCCCTCTGATGAGGTTATTTACCAAAGAGAAGCTATGCACAGCACCAGCTCCAAAACACCACAACGTGTGGAGGAAACACTACTGTAACCTGGATTAAATAATGGTGCATGGTGTTTAAAAGACCTCCGGAGTGCAGGTTGGCAGCTTTAAGGCTTTATTTAAAATCTCCTTGATACCTATAAGTCAGATATAGAAGTAGAGGAAAGAGTGAAGGAGAATTAGTGCTTTCTATTAATCTAATGGGAGGTTTTTAAGACCAAGATCGGCTCAAAACATCCCAATAATGCCTGATAACGTCCAAATAATGTCTACTTTTTGCACAACCCTTAATGAAGACTGTCTCACTACGAGGCTGGAGACGCCGCTGATGAAAGGCCAGTCGTTGGCAGCGGTGAAGTAATCAGCGTTTGGATTCCTGGGACTTTTCGTGGCAACATGAGCTGCTGAATAATCTGCGGCCAGACCAGCAGCTGCAAGGGAAACGTATTATTGGATCTGCGAGTCCAAAAGTCATGACGCCATGTGCAGAAACACTGACACAGCTAACCAACGGGGATCCAGACGTGCATCATGCAGGATATTGTAACTGACACACCTTCTGGACGAATCCCTTTCATCCAACCTCTATTTGGCTTTGTTGGGGCCAGATTTGTGCCAAACGTGCTTTTTAAATTATTGACCTCCTTTTATTGGCTAAATTGCGATTTAAAACCCAGAATTATCACATTTATCAGTGTTTTTAATGTCTCTTCCATCACAAATCTATCCAAACCATGCATCCTCTTTGCAGTATTAAACATGCATCATGCAGGATATTGTAACCGACACACCTTCTGGATGATGCTTGTGTCAAAAAACCCTTTTTATCCAACATTTATTGGGCTTTTATTCAATTATCCACCCTCTTTTATTGACTGAGCTGTAATTAAAACCCAGAATTATCACATTTATCAGTGTTTTTAATGTCTCTTCCATCACAAATATATCCAAACCATGCATCCTCTTTGCAGTATTGAAGATGCACGTGCGGGTAAACCCGTCCAGGCCTGCTCATCAGAGCCGCTCTATTTGCTGATTGCAGGTTTTGGCTTCCAGTCTGTGCGGGGGCTTTACTGTATGTTTGCCCATCTATTCAAACAGCAAGCTTTTCATTTTAAAGGCCGTCTCGTTCCTGGGTTCCTTTTTTTTTCTTCTGTGATTTCGGGACCAGATGGCGAAAGGGGGCACGGAAGCGACTCTTTTGTCCGGGGCGCCCTCACTGAAAAGGAGGCTGTCCTCCTCTTTAATGTAATCAGCGGCACCGGAAGGGTCCATTTTGGGGGGCTGTGAAAGAAGACAATTGGAGGTTTTGGACACGTCTAGATTACAGAGTTCATCTCCCCACTTTGACTGGGACGCTAGCGTGGAGGATCCTCCGCTTTGATCAGTGGAGGGTGGAGGTGCTGATCCGACCTCACCAGGGGCCAAAGGTCCGACCCCCATCCTCCGCCCTGTTCACCCTGCACTTGGCGGCTGCTGACACCTCCTTCCGGAAGAAACCAGGGGGTGGTTTGGGGATACCATGACCTGTCTAGACACCCTGTTGCCCTGGTGTTGCCAAGGGGACTCGATGAACTTTGACCTGAGATGTAGTTGGTTGGGAGCCGCTCTGGTCATCCAGGGAAGCCATTTCTCAGTTTTAATTTCCACTTCTGGGGGTGGGGAAGTGAGGCGGGGGGACGGGCGTGACCCACTTTGTACACAATCTGCTTTCAGGGACTACAAGAGTGCATTTTTTTTGGGCCAAAAGTTCCTTTTTTTATTTTAAAATCCTGTGACATCTGCAGTTGGGTCACAGGAACAATATGGCTGACAGGGTGTTCAGATTAGAGACACGTCTAGATCTGTTTGCTCTAGATCTACAATAACACTCGAGGAAGGAGGGAGTTTTTCTTTATTAGTTGTGGCATGAATAGGAAGCCCTTCTTTTATTTCACTAATAAATATTAGTGAATTTTTACTAGATTTAGTTTTTAAATGATTTTATTTGTAGAAACTCAAATCTTTTTTTTATTCCATAGGATGTCCATTTATTTTATTTTGACGTAAAGGAAGTGCATTTTAAATCAATCATAATGAAGTCTGACATGTTTAGTAAGGCCACAGTGTTTTTATTTCAGGATAGCTTTTTATTTTGGATTCATTCTTGGACGTTTTGCACCACATGCGCAGTAAGTAAATCATAATGTGTCCTACCTTGTGATGCTCAACAAGCACTTTGAAGATAAACCCAAAAATACATATACTTTCATTTATTTCATATATTTTTTAAAGCATATCTGAGTAATGCTCGTCTTCCTCGGCTGCTTTTTTAAGGTGTGTCTTGTTCACAATATTTTAATTTGTAGTAATTTTATTGTGCCTTTGTGAAATTGCATGTTTGCATCTCTTCCTAATATTGACTGTCTTTTAATGTGTGCTTTTTCAGAGCTCATGCATGTGTGATTTCATGGAAGAGAGATAATATAATATAATCGTTTTAATGCATATTTGACTTAGTATTTACTATAATGGCTTTTTATTGATGTAGAATGTTATTTGAGAGTTCAGCATGCAAAAGTAGAATTTTCCTGCAAAAACGAGGACGAAATTTCCTGGAATTGTAAGAATTTCTAGTTTTTCGTAATGTGTTCGGCGTGCACTCTGCAGATTTAATCACTTGTATTCTCCCCGCTTTTGCTCCCCAACACAACCCCTCAACGTGTGTCTTTGATATTGAGGCCGTTCCTCAACTGTAGTGGGTGTAGTGGCTCCTCCATCATGGCCGCCGTCGCCACTTCTCCCAGCCCCGCCCTGTCGCCCGCCTGCCACTCAGGAGCAGTTTAAAATGGCAGCATGCAGCAGCAGGATGAGGGAGAGGGAGAGGAAAAAGGGGGAGACGCCCACCGCTGTGAGCCGGAGACGGTCGAGTGAACCTGGGCTCGCCTTGTACGCCGAGCCAGACGATTATTTCAGAACAATGTAGAATCTGAAGGAGTCTAGACAGGTAGATTGGGGCGGAAACCAGTGGAGGGGTTAACCCAAAGCAGGGGTTCACACCGCCTTCATTTGTCAGGGCGTGGAAGCAAATAGTTTAGAAATAATCGTATAGTTTCATCATTTTCATCGTGCAGCCAAATAGGAAATGCTTCTTTCTGACCAAATGTAAGGTGTTTGGCGAGCTGCCATCTCATTCTCCGTTGCACCCTGGGGAACGAGCACTCGCTGGAAAAGCTTAGGAGGGTTATTTAAAAAAATCTAACGTTACTTCTGCATCACCTCAATAACAAATGCAATGCAAATAAATACAAGAGCACATTGTATTGATGGGAAAACCTATGAATCATGCAGCAGATTCAGCCTGTACAGCAACACTGAACACACACTACAGTTTGAAGGAGCAGAAACACAATCGGAGCTGCTCTGTTTTAGTTCAGATTCACTCTTAGAGTATTAGCCCGCTCACTGTATCAGCCATATCTGTTTGTGTCTTCATTGAAATGGTCTCAGCATGATTTATATTCTGCAGGGCTACAGTACAGTATATCAGTGACTGTATTCCCCTTAATGTACAGAGTGCTGTGATCATTTGGACCCTTTGCTCCATGCATGTGCTTATTATGTCATCTACTTAATACCAATTAAAAGCTGCAGCAGCCCAACGCTGTTTCAATGAGCATTTAGAAAAAGGCTCAATAAACCAACATTTGAACCTCTTTGCAGGACTGGCTGGAGAATCTTTAAGGTAGATGCTTTATTTTTAGGCCCTCTCCTCACTCTGAATGACACGTTATTTTTGTGAACGTGTTTGTGCTTCCCTCCACAGAGCTGAGGAGGAAGATGTCATGCTAAGGATGGGATTTTTGGTGATGATGTTGCTGCTGTTGATGCTCTCACTTTGTGCCTCTGTCAGTTGTGATGCGTAACCACCAAGTGAGTGACAGTCCGGTCCCTGGGGGAGAGCAGGGGGCCTGAGGTGAGTCAGATGTATCCTTGACCCTGTCTCGCTGTGTCAGCAGGCAACACAAACTCGGTAACAAAGGCCAGAGATGGCATGACTGTACATTGTACATCTTAATTTCAGAATATGGAGGGAGGATGCAGTGGCCGAGAGGTGCAAACAACACAAACCATGAGAGGAAACGCGCTGCAGCTTCAGAAACGATGCAAATATTAAAATAAAACACGTGCAGATGAAGAAACCTCTTCAGCAAGTTGAGGAAACATGCACAGCGTTTATTAAGAGGCCTGCAAGAAGCTCCAAACACAACGGAGACCAGGGGACACCAAAGAGTGACGCACACAGCTGGGACCGGAGCGCTTGGCGACGTTCAGGATTATAAAGCTAGCTCGCTAACGTAGTTAACCTTCAGATATACGGACAAACACTTCCAGCTATGAGACACTCACTCTGCCAACAGAGACAGTTGTCCAGCTTTATGATCCTGAAGGTCACCCAGCGCTCCGGTCCCAGCTGTGTGCGTCTCTCTTTAGTGTCCCCTGGTCTCCAGCTGTGTGCGTCTCTCTTTAGTGTCCCCTGGTCTCCAGCTATGTGCGTCTCTCTTTAGTGTCCCCTGGTCTCCAGCTGTGTGCGTCTCTCTTTAGGGTCCCCTGGTCTCCAGATGTGTGCGTCTCTCTTTAGTGTCCCCTGGTCTCCAGCTGTGTGCGTCTCTCTTTAGTGTCCCCTGATCTCCAGCTGTGTGCGTCTCTCTTTAGTGTCCCCTGTGTGCGTCTCTCTTTAGTGTCCCCTGATCTCCAGCTGTGTGCGTCTCTCTTAGTGTCCCCTGCCCTTTAGTGTCCCCTGGTCTCCAGCTGTGTGCGTCTCTCTTTAGGGTCCCCTGGTCTACAGCTGCGTGCGTCTCTCTTTAGGGTCCCCTGGTCTCCAGCTGTGTGCGTCTCTCTTTAGGGTCCCCTGGTCTCCAGCTGTGTGCATCTCTCTTTAGTGTCCCCTGGTCTCCAGCTGTGTGCGTCTCTCTTTAGGGTCCCCTGGTCTCCAGCTGTGTGCGTCTCTCTTTAGGGTCCCCTGGGCTCCAGCTGTGTGCCCCTCTCTTTAGTGTCCCCTGGTCTCCAGCTGTGTGCCCCTCTCTTTAGTGTCCCCTGCTCTCCAGCTGTGTGCGTCTCTCTTTAGTGTCCACTGGTCTCCAGCTGTGTGCGTCTCTCTTTAGTGTCCCCTGGTCTCCAGCTGTGTGCGTCTCTCTTTAGTGTCCACTGGTCTCCAGCTGTGTGCGTCTCTCTTTAGTGTCCCCTGGTCTCCGTTGTGTTTGGTTTCTGCAGCTTTTAGTAAACGCTGCTCATGTTTCCTGAAGCTGCTGAATGTCCTCTAGATGCTGCAGGTGTGTGTTTATACCTGCATTGTCTCTGAAGCTGCAGCCAAGTGTTTTGTAGCATATTAGCATACAGCATAAGAACATATGTGCTTCTCCTCAACTCCCTCCTCTTATGAATCGTAGGATTGTAATGCCTCACATTACAGCCTCCTTGGAAACCTTTGCCTGCATTGGTTTCTTCCCAATGCTTCCCATTGGCTTGTTTTTTGTTGTAGGAAAGTTTTTCTTGTAAAACTTTCCTTGCAAAGTAAACTGGAGTCACAGTAACTGTTATAGTGCATGGTGAGTTAACGCTACAGATGAGCAGATAAAATGATTCAGAAAATGTTATCACGCCTGGGCATTGCATCATCTTAATTGCACGACTTATCAATGTTTATTAAATCAATTTGCTCCAAGTCAAATAACTTAAATGCAATACAAAGCAGTTCGTGCATTACTCGTATACCTTGCATTATAATTCATTTAATAACAATGAATTGGGAACAGGTGTGTTTTTGTATTATTCTTTTACAAATGTAGTCTTTTAACCAACATTTCCATTATATTGTTGTGATTTAAATTCAAGATTTATTTATTAGTTAATGAAGTTCATTTTATCATTTATGAAGCAAAAACTTAAGATTTGCTGATTTTGATCCGTTTGTCATTTCAGATGAAATTCCCTTGTATTTCTGACTTTCAGCCATTTAAACATGATCTAAAACTGTGATGGACATTTATTTGTGTTGGTTTGATTAATCAACTCAATAACAGACTAAGTGGAAATGAGAATAGCCATTAGCTTCTTACATGGTGGTGTAAATAAAGTAAAAAATAAGCTAAATCTGACTGTTTTATGGGTTAAAATACATGCATGGTGAGGGAAACCTGCTTCCATTTACAACAAAAGAACTAACATCAGTTAATAATGAAAGTTAGTTGGTATTAAGCTGCAGAAATGGGGTTTTTTAACCAGAATTACCACTGAAAAGTCATTTTATTCAGAAAAACATGTGAAATGTGATCTTTTATAATAAAATCTGCTTTTAATTAAGATTGAAGTGTTTTCTTATGAATGTTTCCCCTTCAAGAACAATGAAGTGCTCTCTCTTTGTGCCACTTCCCTGGTTCAGTCAGTGTAACCCAGAAAAGGTGCCGGTGAAACCACATCATAACCACCAAGATTTCGCAACCCCTTGTTTTTGATTCACTCCTCTAAGTCTGGAAAAACATGAATGGCGGCTGCATGGGAAAGAGGGGAACGTGGAGATTTGTTTTTCCCCCGAGTTTCCGCCCAAGTGAACAGAAAGGACCTTTATTGAAAAGCATCTCTTTACAAGGGGTCGCTCAAACACGGTGTGTGAAATGAGAGTTGCCTGGGTGTGACTTCTGCAGAAAGCATCCGCTCTCCATTGTCTGCCCAGTCAACTTCTGCAGGCCCCAGTGCCCTGCCGCCATACATGAGAGATCAAGGGTTACCAAGGTGCTCTGGAGAAGGAAGGGCTCTATGTGAGACACCAGTCCACAAAATACTCATTTCCTTTGCATGTTTGCGGCCCTAGTGGGGCTTCAGTCGCTGCTTAATGAAAACTGTTGCTCCGCTTTTCACCGGCCAGCCTCCTGTACAGTATATGTAAAGGAAAGTTTGTCCGGACTCTGTTTACCCCGTGCCGAATGTGTAGAAAAGGTAGAAAGTAATTCTCTCTTTCTTGCCAAGAAGAGTTCAGTCACTGAGCCACGGCATTAACTTGTATTCTAACAAGATTAAAATATATTCGTCCTGGGGATTAGCATAGTTAGGTGTCCCTTTCGCTCTTTTTTTTGCAGCACTGGTGCGGTGACAGTGGGCTTTGATCTGCGTTGCGAGGCAAGAGTCCTGGCTTGGACCTAGCCATTCGAGTGCCAAGTGTGAAATTGGCCTGATGTCATCCCCATTCTTCACCTTTTACATCTTTCACCACTTTAATTATGTTTCCGCCACAAAGCCCGGGCACCTCGGAGCAGCAGATTCCACTCTGGCCGTAGGAAGCATTTTTAGAAAAGTGGATAAATGACACAGTGGGGGGGTGGGGGGATGGTGGGAGAGGTCATAGCAGGATGGGGGGGTGCTCTTTTGTGTTTTAGAGGTAGACATTGATACTCTGCTGATGTATCCTGTGCTCACTTCCATTTGTACAGCCTGAGAATCTCTTTTATTTCATGCTTTTTGTACAACTTGTGCATCGTCATCCAGAAGAGACGTTTAGTCTCCAGCCTGTTGATGATTGATACTCGATAGGATGTTGGTTTGGAGACCATTTGACCTCCTGCATCTCACATAAAAGCAAAGAGAGCGTGCTTGTGCAGCTCCGGCTATCGATCCTGCAGAGAAGGCCGTCCGTGGTCGCTTGTCCTCTTTGCCGTCGCTCGTTTCCTTCTTTGGTTTGTGGGATCTTGGCCCTGCAGTGTGGGGAGGGGTCACACACACATTGGTTTGTCAGCATGGTCAAGATTACAGGGCACACAATAATCATGGCCTATACGGCTTCATAACAACCTCAGAAATGTATTATAAATATAGTTCTCTCCATAAGACACTCAGTCCACGTCCAACCAGTATCGTATTCGTCTTTACATTTGGAATAGAGCATATGAAATAAGTAAACATGATTACCAAACCAAGCTGTCCAAAAGGTAGTGTAATGTGTGCACTTGCATCTAAAACAGGTCTTAAAGAAGTCAATTTTAAGAGAAAACTAGGATTTTTTTTACGTATTTAACTATTTAAAATGGAGAAATCAGTGAACCAATGTCCATGCATCTGTCCTGATCAGGGTAGTGTGCACATGCATCTAAAACAGGTGCATTAAGTCTATTTTAACAGGAAGACTTTTAAAAACTTAAAATAGAGAAACGATTAAATAAATTGATGTTTAAAACAAACTTTATGGATTCCCAAAAGCATTTTCTTGCAGAACTCTTAAAAAGAGAGGAGGGTAAGATTGTAAAATGTCGACCTGTGCAACACCAAGCATCAAAACCTCACTCTTTTCTGCAATGAGACAAATGATATTCCCATCTGAAGGCGAGGAGAGCGTGCTCCTGCAGCTCCATGCACCCCGTGTCCCTATCTGAACTTCGGGGAGTTTCTCTGCGAGTGAATATTTTTCCTCTTGATGGACCTGTGTGTGTGTGTGTGTGTGTGTGTCTGTCAGGAAAAATAAAATAAACCCCAGTGATAGTAAGATGTGAGTGTGTGAGCGAGTAGTGAGAAAGCTGTGTGTGGAGAATGGGTTACTGGGAGGAGGGGGGGGGACCAGCCACCTGCAGCCATGACAGGCTTTGACCTTCATTGCTCTCTTTCTAGTGTGTGTGTCCCCCCCCCCCCTCCCTCCACTCTCATTTCTGCCCTGTGACAGAAGCTTTCAGAGGCGAGGAGGAGGACTGACCGTCGTGGAAACTCTGCTCTCTGCACGGCCGTTAGACGTGGCGTTCAAAGACTAGCGGTGCAAGTATGGAAATGCAGATCAGGCATTGTTGAGGAAACATGCCTGGGACTTGTTCAAGCCCCCCCCCCCACCACCACCTCCCTTTTGGCATAATGTTTGCATGCTTTTTTGCAAATGTTTTAATCTCAGAACCCATGAATTTGATCCTGTGTGAATGCGATGCAGAACCGCCCGAGTGAGTGAGTGGGAGAGGATTGTCATGCCGTGCAAATGAATAATGTGTGATTATATTTGGGTACATTTGACATCCAGGCAACTATTTTTGTATATATCTGCACAATTAAAGCTAATAAAGCATGTTTTTTTGTTGCAGAGAGGCTCAGCGCTGATCGGAGGTCACACTCGCTGCTTGTGGTTTCACAGGAAGATGCCAGAAACATGTTGTGTATAATCTTCAAGGTTTTATTTACTCTTCTTTTGCAGTGTTCAGGAGGCAGTTAATTACACAATTAATACAGGATACAAATTATGTACACTTATACCAAAGAATACTTCCAACATAAAATAAAAAATAGCATTGTCTTCTACAACTCTGTGTTGTCATTTAAACATGTTCATATATAGATAGATATACGCTGATGATTCATAATGTCGTACCAGCAGTGCTTTCATAAAGGCATTGAATAGTAATACTGCTTCTCTGATTCGGCACAGTTTCTGTTTCAGAACAAAAGTTCACTCTTGAACTTTAAGGCAAAGTGTGTTTCTGTTTGGTGGATTTTAATTCACACACACTTTTTTTTGCAGATACACAACAAAAACACTTTGAAAAAGGCAGAAAAGTCCACAATTTGGTATGGATACAGTCTAAAACTTCATACTCCCGTCGGTAGAGTTTATAAACACAGTTATTTTTGCCCCCCCACCACCCCCACCAAGTACAACAAATTGCAGCTTTCATGCAAAAAGGCCCCATAAACTATTTTCATTCACAAAACCAAAAGAAAAGGAAGTTATTGCAAGATAAACAAGCAGTGTAAACACCTCAGATATCTACTCTAAAGCAACACTGGTCATTGGATAGATCTTTTTCTCAATATAATCTATATAAATACACATATGAAGTCCTTTCAACAACGGTCTGTAGTTCAGTCGGACGGGTTCGCCTTGTCGTGATAATGTCATAAACTGTATATAGAGAAGGTAAACAGAAGGGGGGGGTCATCATTGTCTTTCTGCTACAGAGTGAGCCTTCAAGCTACAAAACGGATCATATTGCTGGTTAGACTAGAACAGCTGATGCATCGGAGAGGGGGGTTAGCCTAGCTTAGCATTAGTGGCGCGTTAGACAAAAATCACTTCTTTTCGCATCTTTTTTAAAAAACGTATCAAAAAATTCATTGTCTGCCCGATTACATTTAAAACACCTTCGTCCTGTTTTCACATCAACACACAACAATCATGGGATAATAATAATAACAACAACAACAACAATAATAATAATAAAGGTGGTGTTAGCATGGGGGTTCACAGTAGCCTGGGTGCAGCAGAAATGCTCTTTGGACTTCGGTTGGTTCACTTCACTGACACATCAGCTTTAGCTCCATGGAGAAATGACAATCATGAGAGGCCTATAGAAAAATGAAGGGTGTAAGCACCTCATGTGGGGGGTGGGGGGGGGAGAGGGACGAACAATGACTTCTATACAACATCTTTTATAGACGTGATATTGCAGAAATATCTCTCTATTTTTTAAAACGATTGATGCTGGTATTCTCTACACTGGCCCTTTATTCGATGAGATTATTGCATTGTAGGCTTGACAGACCCCTCCCATAAAACGAAGAACCACTATAATATTCCTGCAGGAGGCTATAGAGACTGACATTCTGTGGGGACTGGTTTATCTGGAGTGGGTGAGCAGTATAGTGGTTTTCTTTAAATATTTCCTGTAGTGCTGCTGTGATATCTCTATAAAAATCTATCGGAGGACTATAGCTTCTCTGTCGTCAGGAGGCTGCTCCGGGGTCTGGTTGCCAGCTTTGTGGACCCGGATACGTTGAAGACCCCAAAGTTTAATGACAGAAATGTATAGTTCGGGTCTCCAGCACATAGCAACTGCAGGATGCTAACTTGCATGTTGGGCATTTTGCAGAAGTTGCATTAATTAAGACAATATTAAAAAATGACCTCCCGATTCGGCCGGTGTTGGGGGTAATTCAGTCCGTTTCTGACATTTTCAGGATCAGAAATGATATGTGTACTCTCGGTGGGCTGATTTTGACTACCATAAGCAGTTCTGCGATCATTGGATATAGAGAGCACAAGAGGAATATTATTATCTCTACTGTGGTCAATTCTAAAGGCGATCTGTCCAATCCAAATGACCCAAAATTAATAAAACTCTGACAAATATAGCCTCTTTCTGGTTAAAACTGAGATTTTTTATCCTGAAAATCTCAGAAATGGACTCGGCAGCCTCAATGACTTCCTAAATCTTTCCAAAATTGCCCAAATCATCCAAGCGAGTTTTTTTTTACTATTGTCCACTATATCGCAATTAGTGCTCATTAACACGACTAATGCAAATTGCGCAACATATGCAGGTTAGCATCCTGCAGTTTCTATGTGCTAGAGACCCCTACTATATATTTATTTGATTAAACTTTGGGGTGCTCAACATGTCCGGCTTCACTGCAGGACTCTGAGCTGACACAGACCGCTGATCAGTCGCTGTCGGATTTCTCGTCCTTGGACGTGACCGTGGCGTGATTGTAAAGTCCCTGTGCCATCAGGTGCAAGGCCAGAGAGTTTTTAGCCCCGCTGGCCTTCTTGATTTTGGCCCTCTTGTTCTGGAACCAGATCTTGATTTGGGACTCGTTGAGGCCCAGCTCCTGCGCCAGGTGCTGCCGCCTCTGCTCGGTCAGATAGCGGTTCGTCTGGAACTCGGTTTTTAGTCTTTGCAGCTGTTCTGCAGTGAAGGCCGTCCGTGGTCGCTTGTCCTCTTTGCTGCTGCTGCTGCTGCTGCTGGTGGTGGTGGTGGTGGTGGTCGTCGATTTCTTCTTTGGTTTACGAGATCTTGGCCCTGTAGGGTGGGGAGGGGCACAGAGATATTGGTTTGTTAGCATCAAAACATGGCGAGGATTACAAGTCATCATACGGCTCAAAAACAACTTTAGAAATTCATTTGAAATGTAGTTTGCTCCATAAAATACTCAATCCACCTCTAACTAGTCTGGTATTAAACAGACAGGGATCTTACACTGGTGCGTAAAATGCTTATCGGCCCTGCAGGGGAGGGGTCCCACACACACCGGTTACATCGAAACACAGTCATGATTACACGGCAAAAAGTAATCATCGTACGGCTCAAAAACAACTTTAGAAATTCATCTTTAAATGTGTGTTCTCACCAAACTACCCAATCCACGGCTAACTAGTATCGTAATACCAGTTTACATTTAAAACCGAGCATGCAAATGCATCCAAAACTGGTGCCTAAAGTCTGTTTTAGAAGAAAGCACACATTCTTCACTTATTGAACGATCAATAATAGCCAAGTAAACCAAGGGGAATGGTTGCAAAACTGGGGCGTAAAATATATTTTCGAACTCAACTGAATTTTAAAACTATCCAAATGGAGAAATAAGTAAACCAATCCATACATTTTCGGTGATATGCATCCAAAACATGTGCGTAAAGTCTACTTTCGAAGATGCATTTGATTTTAAGACGTATTTGCCTATATTTAAAATAGAGAAATAAGAAAACAGATGTCGTCATTACGGTAATCTTTACATGTTCATCTCAAACTGCTGCGGAAAGTCTATTTTAGAACAAAATCCCATTTTAAAACGTATTTGATTATCCAAAGTAGAGAAATAAGTAAACCAATGTCAACACATGTAGGGTAATGTGTAAATACGTGACCAAAACATGTGCTTAAGGTCTGTTTTAGAGGAAAATGTAGTTTTAAAATGTATTTAACGCTCCAAAATTGAGAATAACCAATTAAACCAAGGGCAATATGTGCATAGGTCCGAAACAGGTGCGTGACGTCAATTTTAGAAGTAAAAAAACACATTTTAAAACGTATTTAATTATCCAAAATAAAGATACAACTAAGTAAATCAATGTTCATGCATGCTCACGTCATTATTGGATACGTGTTTTTGTTCAAACAATTCACCAAATAAGTGTAATTGTTTCCCAAAAGCATTTTGTTTGGCACACTTTAATAAGATGGTAAAAATGTTGACACGTCCAACACCCGGGAACCAAAACCTCCCCTCCCTCCCTGTTTCTATCCTTCTTCCTCGCTTACACACATATATAGGTTACGTACACACACACACACACACACACACACACACACACACACACACACACACACACACACACACACACACACACACACACACACACACACACACACACACACTCTGTCTGTAGTAATAAGGAATTATTAACCAATAGGACGACAGTAGGAAAAACATCACTTTTACGCAGCAACAGCGCACAGGATACAGTTCGCTGCAGCTGCTTTGCATTTTTGTTTTTGTGGGCCACTCGAAAAGCTCCTCAATGGAGGAATCGTGGAGGGAATTTATAGCAGCAACACATTACGATAATTTCCCTTCTGCTTATAGAGGCCTTCGTGTTTGGTTCCCTCCTCCAAACAGCGAGGAAAACATAAATGAAGCTACATACAACACACCAAACCTGATGAATCAGCGTGTGTGTGTGTGTGTGTGTGTGTGTGTGTGTGTGTGTGTGTGTGTGTGTGTGTGTGTGTGTGTGTGTGTGTGTGTGTGTGTGTGTGTGTGTGTGTGTGTGTGTGTGTGTGTGTGTGTGTGTGTGTGTGTGTGTGTGTGTGTGTGTGTGTGTGTGTGTTTGTGTTTTCCACGCAGCCTATATACAATCTGAGCAGCTCTACAACTCGTAGTAGTCCTCTACGCTACTCCATACAGCGTTACATAATGCATGAGAACAAGTTGTACTCCACTTTTCATATGGAAACTCCAGAAAACACTCCAGAAATTAAGTTTGCTTCAGGCTGAAAACTTGGACCCGATGTTTTTATAAATAAAGACAGGGAACAATTCCGGGAGACACTTCTGGACAGTATACACACACACACAGCGTCCATGCATTTTTAATTCATCCCAAACTCAGTTTAACATTAAAGTGCTAAAACACCAATATTATTTCAGCAAAATTGCAGTTTCTCTGGGAGACTTGGAGCATCCATCGAGCTATTTTTTAGTATTTGTACGACCCCCGGTTTCCTCTTATTCAAACTGGAGGAAATAAACAAGAAATAGGAACATTTAAAGTCAAATAAATCTGTGTGTAAAAGCCAAACAGCTTTATTTCAAATATATGTTGCCTCACTTTTGCGATTAGTTTTAATATAACTTACTTTTAATAGAAACAATTTTCCTCTCCAGTTTCAAACAGGCCTCGTCTCGCGGAAAATCCCGATTCTTATTTATTTTGTTTTATAGAATCCCATTTTACCACCGCCTGCTCTTCGTGAACCAAATGTATTTGCGTTTGACATTTAAATAATATTTCTACAAAATTTCCCCTCGCTTTAATGCTCGGTATATTCTCAGTTCGCGCTGCTCTGAACGCGACGCTGCTCCACTCGGGAGAAGTCGGTCAAGGCATCCGGGGTCAGTGTTACGGGGTATTTCAGGTTACCGGGAATACGGTATAGAGTAAAACGCATGCAAAGAGAAGCACCAACCTGAAGAAGGCCTGTCCGAGTATCTGGTGCAGTAAACCCAGGCCGGCCACAGCATGGGCTTGGACTGGGAAGGGTTCGAGCTGGCTTGGGAACTGTCTGAGTCTGAGCTTAGGCACTGGTCTCCTTTCTCTCTGCGGGCTTTCAGGGTCTCCTCCTCGGCGATAGGTGGCTTCTTGGTCCCGGTGACAGTGTGTGGAGTGGAGGTCCCCTCTGCCGGCACCGTGTTCCCTCCCACCGGCTCGGTCTGAGCAGGGCTGTGGAGGCTCAGGCTGCTCTCTAATTCTCGGCTCTCTCCACCATCCTTTTTGCGTCCGAAATCCGGCCGCAGGATGTTGTCGATGAAGAAATTGGTGACCCGGTGCGGGATCTGCGGGTTCCCGGGCTGCAGCATGGGAAGGATGGCTCTGTTGGATTCATCTCTGTTGGATTCATCTGCCGACTCCTCCACCATCGCGTCTCTGTTGCCCTGATCATTTTCTTCCATACTGATTTACTTTCCTGTACGGGCTTTAACCCCTGTGTCGCTCTCTCCTCTGCAATTTCAAAATGTGCAAAAAGAACTTCGAGGGGAAATTAAATCGCAGGATTTTGCACGCTGAAAAAAATAAAACTCAAATACTAGTGAGAGCCTCGGACACCATGCAAAGTCTTGCAATAGTGTCCTCTGAGAAAAGCATACTTTGTTGACATATATTCCCTCAACCTCGGGTTACAGCTGAGCTAAATGTGCCATTTGCGCACCGTCCAATTTATCCGATTTCTGTGCGCTCCGCTACACCTAAACTAAACTAAGGGTAAATAAAGAGGCTCCTAAACTGATGCTCTAATACTCTCACTCTGGAGTTTTGTTCTTATTTTCAATACGAGCCCCTCGAGTGACGTTTTCCCACCGTCCTCCCAGACACGTGCCTTGGACCAATAGGATAGCAGAAACTAAGCCACGTGACGCAGACTCCAGAGCAGTCCACAAACGCCCGTCCTCTCCTCGGTAAAGGGGAAGAGTCCCGGATTGACGAAAGAAGAAGCCTCATTTAAATCCAGTGCATGCTCTCACACACTCCCAATAATTACTCTGTGCGTAAGAAGAAGCTGCATCCTATTCTCTTTTATTTTCAGTTTGCAGTGCTAAACATGATGCACACCACGCTGTTTGATGGTTAAAACAATGGAAGCACCGTCTGTCAAACTGGGTTGAGGAGACCCCCGGGGCTGCTTTGCATGCAGGGCAGGGAGGAATCCCAGTAAAACCAAGAATAGTGCATTTTCACTCAATTAAAACACATTTCAGGTGAACATACATGTCATTCTAAGCACTTTTAAATCACCAAACTTCAATTTAAATCCAAATATCTGCTCAGATGTTCCTGCAAAGTGATCAAATCCAGAGCAGCGAGGCACGAATTTGGAGATTTCGAACATTAGAACCGTCACAATATCTGAAAATATACTGAAAAACTCATATTTATAATAGGCTTTGTCTGCTTTACAGGTATAACACCTCTAAGGGCAATGGGAGTTGTGGGCCAAGGTTAAAACCGGAACACCAAGCACGTATGCTCACATTTGGAGTCATTTTGACATTTTAAATCATGCATCTCTTTTAACCCTAACGCAATTCCACACCCTTGGTAATTATAACCAGTTAATTTGAAGGATGTGTCTCATAATTGACCCCAAAATGCATGAAAACAGAACCGTGCCAGGCTGAATGTTCATGTGTGGTTTTGATGTTCTCATGTTGGCTTATCGTGACGCTGCGCGCGGCCAGGAACTGGGTCCATATCCCTTTAACAGAAATCAGTGATGCAAACAAACTGTTTCGGGACACTGACTCGCGCCAAAGACAGAACTTTGGGTAACTTTGCTGACCGGCGATAAGTTAAGCTCTCCTCCTCCCGGGACGCCCCCCACCCCTCCGGCCTGCAGAGGGATCCAGCAGCCGGGTCTGTGCGACTGAACCCGGGCGTAAAGAAACAAGAGGGCACCGAGGAGGACCGGAGGAGCAGCAGGACTGAGACAGTGAGACGCAAATCTGTTAGAAAGACTTCTGCTTTATTTTCACTAGCGTGCATTGTTCGGTAGTTTCTTGGGGTTGAGATTTCCCAAAATAAAGCAAAAAAGTATTTATTATTATCCTACATTTCTTAAATCGAAACAACAGTCTTTTTTATATGAATTTTCAGTGTTTTTCTAGCTTGTTCCTTAACTTACATACTTTTCTGCTCAAAACTGCTTCCATTCCCGTCAGAAAGTCCAGCAGATGCTTTATTATTTTAGTGCGGGCTGCATTGTTGGTCTTTTTTATTTTTTGGAGTGGGAGTAACTTACTATTCTTAAATGAAAACAAAAATGTTAAAACTTAAATGTGCAGTCAGCCTTTTGTATATGAATTTGGAGGGGGGTTTTTTTAGCTTTTGCCATAATTTACCAGGTCAAAACTGATCAGATCTGACTCAGAAAGTCAAGCAGAGGGTTTCCTTTTACTATCACAAGTCTACAAGTGTGCATTGTCGTTTTTGTGATAGTAACTCATATTCTTTAAAATGTTGAAGCATTTATTTATTTATTTTTTAGCTTTTACCATAACGTAATATGCACTTTGATATGCGGATGCTCAAACTGCTTTAATGTGTTGGTTTTTAAATTGAAACTCGAGATATGCCTGGTGTCCTGCGTAAAACACCCTAAGTGACTTTTCACTTTTAAAACGCGGCTTTTGTGCAAAAAGCAAAGCAAATGAGATGATGTTATATTACCTACACTATTTATTTGGGGTTGTATGAGCATATTCACACAATGCACGTCATTGCTTCAATAAAAAAAAATCCGTATCCTTAAAATCTACCTGCTTCTGTCCCACATGTCCTCGTGCACAAAGGGCTCATCACATGTCGGTTTCTGCAGAGAGTTAGAAGTGAGAGATGTAATTAGACAGCCTCTCTCATGCTGCGATTGTTTCTCCCTATGTGAGGGGAAGCGCAGATTAATGTTGGGGCTAAACAAACACAATGGCCCCGCAGACAGGCCGCTGCTGGCCTCTAACCTCAGAGCAGAGCAGGAGGAAATCAGTCTGGAGGAAATGACACCAGCCTCTGAATTATAATAAGAGCAAGTGTGCACTGCAAATCCTACACATATCAACAGCTTCGTTTAACTCATGCTGTCCTATAATTCTTTAAAAAGCGACATCTTTCTGTTTTAAATCGGCGTTGATGATTTTTACGCACAGCCACTTTCTCCAGAAATACCGCTGGAAGGGTGCAGAAGTATTCCGTTTCTACTGCACTTTATTTAAGCAAACTACTCTACGACATATGTGTGTTTTGTGCAGTAAATACCACGCAATTACACATATTTTATTCCCTATTGTCTGCTCACTTCTTCTGGACACAATGCTTCCTGTTTTAGGGGACATCTCTGAGGCCTCAGCTTTTACTCCTAGGACACTTTGTCCTGTTGATGAAGGGTTCAAATAGAGCTGCAGCACCCAGCTGATTTGCATATTACTATATTAGTTCTATTTTTCCAGAGTAGAGTCAGTGTTTAAGCTACTAAATGTGATTTTAAACCCGCTTTTTTATTATGATATTTGGCTGGTTTTGGTTCCTTTCTGTGGTATTTAGTTGTATTGTCTTGCGCTTCGTTGACTCTCTTCATATTATTTAGTTGTTCTTCAAATTTATCACAATTCTGTTGGAAATATCCAAAATGAAGCGTTTATGACTCAGGAACATGTCTTTTGTTTGTGTCTTTTTGTAGTATCTGTATTTCTGTGCTGTCGTAGTGTTAGGATGTGAGTCGACACTATTTCTTTCTTGCTTTTATAATCAAAATCAATCCTAAAGAGTGCGTAAAACCTGCGTTAAAAAGCGCATGCATGTGCTTTCCACTTTCTTTAAGCGTGTTTTATTTCGTGATTACTTTAAAACATGGATGAAAAAGAGTCCAATATTAGCTTTTTAAAGACACGTTTCCCTTCAAAGTAGACTGTGTGTGTAAAGATCGCTCTGCCCCCCCCCCCCCCCCAATCACCGTAGCTTGTTGTTCTGACTCTGTTAACGCTAGCATCGCCTTGTATTTGAAGCAAACCTTGGATAAAATTATAATTTAGCATGAATATATTCGGTTCTTGTTCATGCAAGCAGGAAATATTGATTATGCACATGTCATGTCTGCCTGTAAATAAGTGAATGCTTAAAAAAAAAACAGCCTGCATGGAGAAGCTGTCCTGCTTTTGGCGTTAGAATTCCCCCCAAAAAATCAGTTTTTCTACTTCTGGCTCTTGTTCATATTATAGCTCTGCACCCTCCTCCTCCTTCTCCTCCTCGTCACACCCCCCTTCCTACTACTACTATAAGACATCGTGTGCATTGTGCGCATGTGCCCTGTCCTTGAGTTCCTATAACCTATTCCCCCCCCCCCCCCCCCCCCCCCCCCTCTGTATTTTCCTTGGTAGGATTGTCTTCCACGTCACCAGCGCTCAGTACTATGGAGTTACTACAAAAGGTGACGCGCAGAGGAGGATTTGTGAATGGACGCCGTGATGTGTGCCAGCTCACAGATCAGAGGGTGCTGGGACCTCTTCTGCAGATGCACCCTAACCCCCCCCCCCACCCCCCCACCCCAACACCCCCTCCATTACACCCCCCCACAGATGAATGGGGGTCTCTAATATCAGCTCTGTCACCATGCAGGGGTCGGACCAAATCCTCCAGCTTCCTGTGCCTTTCAAAAACCTGAAAGCAGTCTCTGCTGTTTGGTGATCCTGCTGTATGATTTTCTTTTTTTTGCTCGTGCTTTTGTCGGTCTGGAAGCCCCCTGTCTTTTTTATTTTTCACCCTGGGTCAGGGCAGAGCATAGCAGCCGAATGAGAGATGATTAGAAACGGGCCTGATCACTCATTGTCCAAAAAGTCAAGCAAATTAATTTAAAATACATTTAAGGGTTTTGGAGAATGAGTTGCATCTAATTCCACATGTTTAATTACGTGCAGTGATTTGAAAATGTTAGACCTAGTCAAATCACCCAAAATGCATGGAAAGAAAGAGACATTTATATAAAAAAGGCAGTTATTTGTCAAATTTTGAATATTTTTGCAGCGTAAAATACGAACCTCTTTCTGCTTAGTGCGTAATTTCACTTTTCTATAACATATGCTACTATACCCTGCACAATATTCTATTTCTACTAATTAAAGCACCTTATATTTAAAATGTAAAGGTCATTGCATGATATAAAACTAGTACTTCTAAGTCTAATTTCTTATTTTTATGTCTAATCATCCAGATAGCCTACTCCACTCTTTATTCACCCTACACACCCGTATGATGTCTATATAATTTCCCGGTGTGTGTGTGTGTGTTTACAGATGAATCTTCTGGACTTTGGGGCTGCAGGATCTTCTGGTGTCAGGCCTTTTATAGGTTTTAATAACTCTTAATCCGTCTGATCGCTCTGGCGTATAAATCTCATTTTAATTTGGATTGTTCTTCAGGAGCGGCGGCGCGTATTCCTGCACAAACAACATGTGCGCCACCCTGAGCGCAATTAAGGCCTCAGCTAAATTGGATGAAGGCTAATTGAATGCAGCTGAGCTCCCTTCAGAAAACTCCTCACGAATATGAGGAAGACGTGCAAACGGAGTCCTTGATTTCTTAATAAAAAGGAGAGGAACTCCTGCATGAATTAACATCAAGGTAAACACTGTTTTTAAAAAAGCTGCTGAGAAAAGTGAGGGAAAGTTTCTGCAGGTGAATGAAGTTGTGTGACCAAGAGTTTACCCCATTTAAAATAGATTTTGCCCGAGTGGAAAACACTGTTCTTTTGTAAAGCTCGTGATTAGTGAGTCAATCCTAAACAGGCTGATTAGGAGCCCGACTTCAGAGCTGAGAGGCTGAAGCAGCAGAGCATGATTTCTGAATCATTTATTGTCAGAATACGGAATTTAAAATCAGAGAAACACACCTTGGAGCTCTGACTGCGAAATAAAAACCAAGAGAAATAAAAGTTACAACACAGGCATTATTTATTGATAATCGTAAAAACTACTGCTGATTCAAACCCAAAGGAAGTGCAAAAGAGAAATGAAGGATCATAAAAACGCACGATTTACTAAAGTAGGCTACTTCATATTTCAGGTGAGTATTTCCCATTTATGCCAAGTTAAAGTGCATTTTTGCAGCCAGTATTGTGCTCTTTACTCCACCGTATCTGAAAGCTTTACAGATTCAGATTATAAACTAATGCAAAATATAAATCCACTAATACCTTAAATATTATACAGTCGTTACAATTAGCTCCACTATTTAATGCACCAGTAACCCATTTAATAAATACCACTCTGCATAAAAAGTACTTTTGGTACTTAAGTAAGCTTTTAACACGGGGACTTTTACTCGTACATTTAGATTGAAATGGGTAAAATGTACTTCTTCCACTTCTGGAGCAAAGACTGCTGTAACCTGGCCAGAGATTTTTCAATTGAATTTAATACCATCGCATCATTATCGCAAGTCATTTCACAAATTCTGTACCAGGAAATGAGTGTTGCAACAAAGACACACAACAAACACCAGTCCTGCTATTTACCTAGTTACCTTATTTTGTGTGCTTTGATTTAATTTCGAACTCCTATTGTTTAAATGTGGTCTTAGGCTCTTTAACCCCCCGGTAATGAAGCGCCACTGACGCGTAAAAGTAAGAATTTGAGTCACAAATATTGCTAAAGTCCCCGGATGTGCATCAGGTAGCTGCCTGTTCTTCCTCAAAGGCCTGCAGGACTCCTCAGCTCTATTTCAGTGTCAGGGTAATAGCTGTACATTCTGCAACAGGAGGGAATGAAAAGCAAAGAGAATCTAATGTAATGTTTCTCGGTGACCTGCAGATCCCTATATAAAGTGTTGGGTTCCTCCCAGCATGCTTTGGATGATCCACATGCCTCGTGCACCTGTCTCACAGTCCTGTTTACGGACAGGAGGAACAAGTGTGAGAGAGACAGGTGGAAAGCACTTGCTACAGAAACACAGAGCAGGTTGGCTCAAATAGTCTCTGGATTTTTGTTATTTTAAAAATGTGAAGTGCAATCCTAAAAAAAACATGCACAACCTAAGAGAACTCTTCCCGAATTGCGTTAATTTTAAATGATCTTAACGTAGATACCAGCTTTAACAGTGTTTATTCAAGTCACACACTGGAAACACTGATCCGCTTCTAAATCTGCTCCTTGTGTGTGCACTTCACTGCTCTGTGCACGTTCTGATTGGAAGCAAACTGCGTGTGCAAAGACGATAAAGTTGAGTCTAATCTTTAAAAGTAAAATACCCCCCCCCCCCCGTTTGTTTCAGATCCAGCTCGAAGTTCATTCTAAAATTGAGAAACCATCCCTGTTATGTGCGCGCGCCCAGCAGCTTTATCTTTAGGAGGTCAGTCTCCCTGTGTGGCATGGAGCATAAGAGCACGGAAATAACGCCGGACTCCCATGAAAGCGCCATGTGCCACCGGGTCCCTTTCACCCCCTGTGTGCACCTGAGTTGTTTTTACCCCCCCTTGGCTTCAGATATGCTGTGAATTTGTCACTTATCAGGGGGGCGAGCTGCCAAAGGCCATTTTAGGCGCAATAACTTTCCCGGATGAATTTAGCCTGCCAACTCTGCGCATCTCTCAGCAGCGAGAGGCCTGTTGCTTCCCAGAAAATGTCTCCTGCGCCTGCTAATAGAGACTAATTAAAACATGACATACATCGACCTTTAGTGCATCCTAAACAGGGCTGCAAGCATGACTCGGATTATGCAAATGAAGGCTGCTTTCTTTGACATTATGAGCAGGTAACTGTGAGAAACACATCCCTGCTTCTTTAAATCTGGTGCAAATGTTCTGTCTGCACAACAGGTGTCTCAACTGTTAGGATGATTTTTCTTATTCCTGCAACATCCTCTCACCATGTTGTCCAATTCCTTTTTTTGAAGTGTGTTGCATGGCTAGAGGAGCCTTAGACTTGTGCATAAATCATCTGTAAAGCTGCAGGTAAATGAGTAGACTCTAGATTATCATTGCACTCCATATGCTCTTTTTTATTTGTATTTATTAAGGGAAAGCATGGATATTAACCTGCTGTGCACCTTTATTTTGCACAGAAATCTGCCTCTGCCTCTCAGGGAATCATGCTCACTTTGATTTATTCCATCCCCTTTTTATGGAAGTATTTTTATGATCATTCCCCTGGTCGGCTCGGGGAGTCAGATGTGCTGTGAGCTGCAGCGGCTGTGTTTAATTCACACTGGGAAAGATTTGTTTGGATGGCATGCATAATGTGCCATCACATGAGGTTTAGCCTGTCATCCTGTTGTTATCCTGCGGAGGAGGAAGAAGAGGAAGAGGAGGAATGGCACACAAAAATCCCACTGTGACGTTGCTTTTGATTTCCTGCAAGAAAAGCTGGAAACAGCTCCTTATTTTTTCTGAAATCCTCCTGGAAACAGCTCCTTAAATGAAGAGTGGAGGGCTAATAAGACCCTCTGGTAGGTGGAGAGCAGCCTGCCATTTGAATGATCACAGAAGTAATTTGAGCTAAAATGGAGTCCACTTGTTCTCCCCCCCCCCCCCCCCAATGGCATAATAATTCATTATTCCTGGCCTACAGTGGGAGAGGGGCAGAGGACAGGAGTGGACCTCAGCTCTGGTGTAATGAAGACTCAGTAGACCCTAAACACACACTCCCACACACACATAATCTTCCATTATATATCAGGACATTAATGCGGCTGAAGACCTTTATTTTTTGGGGTGGGGGGGGGGCCGAGAAAAGAATGATTTTCTCCACTCTCTCGATCCATTTCATTGACCTTTTCTATCATGCATGTGACTCGCTGCGGTGCCGGATAAATATTCCAGGAATAATCTGCCGCTGTTTAATAAATCATCTTTTGGAAATCTGAATTTTTATGTCCTGGTGCATTTAAGGAGCTTTAAGGGGGAAAAAACATTTTGGAGTGAAGTTTTCTGCGTCCTTAGTATTAAACATGCATCTGTGTTTTGTCAGAGGCCTCCTGAGATGTTAAAATGTTGTTTTGATGAAATAAATGGAAGAATAAAACCCTTTGCAAGACCTCTGCTGCTTCCTGTCCCTCCACTAGGGGTCCATAGAGGTCACGGTATTAACGTCCAGACAGGCTGAGAGGATAAACACTGTCATCTGGTGGCAACACAAGCCATCACTGCTCACTGTGCTCTACCTGCAGGGTTTACCTCTTGTTTTTAACTTCCAGCTGCATGCATGCAACACTCAGAGACTTCTAAATGTGTGTGACAGGCAAAGAGAGGAGAGAGGAGGGGTCATGGTCTGAATCCAGAGTCTGAAACTACAAAGGTGAGGAGAACAGAAACGTATAAAAGTCACAGAGGTTTTAAACACTGAGGGTTTGCAGGGTTAAAGGTGACTGCACAACTTAAAGGAAAGGACATGAATGGGTGTCTGCTTTCTATTCTTAATTTCCTTTCTTTTCTAAACCTGTGAGCCATACATCTTTAATTCCAGCTGTGGTGGAAAGTACTTTTACCCAAGCTTTGTACTTTCTTTTTGAGACGTTACTTTCCATTTGAAGAGGCCGTCTGGGGTTTTCCCGCTCCTGTAGTATGTTTATATATGTTATGGAAATGGTAAGCAAAGACTAAAATCCCAAGTTTCTCTCTCTAGATTGAGTTTTTAAATGTAATTTCAAGCTAAATCAATAATTCATGCAATTGTGTGGCAACAGCTTACAGTAAGAGGATGTCAAATCAAAGACGCTCTAAAAACAAACTCCATAGAGAAAACTAAAAGACAGCATTTCCCAGAATCTAGTTTTGGAAGGAATGGATAACTTGTAACCAAGGAGCATTTTCTGTTAGCTGACATTTCATTCGAGCTTTTTAAACGGTAGCATGTGCTGTGTGTTTAAGGCTGAACATGCTTCAGGTCTCTGAGCAGAGGACATGTTTGCTGGCAGACAACCAATCAGGAGGCTCAATAGCAGCTCTTCCAGAGACAAAATGGAAACTCAATGGAGCTGCGAGGAGATGAGGCCGAACAGAATCTGTGGGATGTTCAGATCAATACATCAGATGGTCTGTCTCTTGGCCTTGGAGGAAGGACGTAGAGAGAGAGAGGAGGTGTTAGGGTAGGGAGGGAGGGATGGAGGGGGGGGGGTTATTTTGGCAATAAGGAGGCACTCTAATGGAGTCTTTCAGTTTGCCGTGGCTGGAAATGAAAGGAGGCTGAAGCCCGGCCAATTATTGTGCCTGAGAAGAGGAGGGGAGTGAAAGAGGAAGAAGAAGTGGCGTGTGGCGCCGGATCGTTGGCCTGTCAGAGAGACGGATAAATAGATAGAGGGGCTTCCAGAACGAGGGGGTCCATTCAGAATAGCCCACAGATATTGGCCCCACTCCCAGAAATTTCCCTCCCCAGAGCAAAAGGTTAACTGTCAGTCCCCCGCTAGGTATAAATAGAAGTCTGCCCTCCAGAAAGGCGTGTTCGGAGAGGAGGGGGAGGGGGGAGGGCGGGCTGCTCTGGTGACACACAGGGGGTGGGTTTTTTTTTTTCGGGAAGGGGAGAAGATGCAGCCGAAGACATTATAATGGCTCCGGAGACTGACAGAGGCCCCGGACAAAAGAGTGTCCTCATCTATTCAATTTGGCCCTGACAGCAGACACAACAAGCGCAGGCCTCAGTAGCCCGGAGACCCCCGGTGGGTCCGACACCCAGACAAAAAATAAAATCAGAGAGCCATTGTTTTCCTGACACTGCTGGGATGTGTAATAAGGATACAATTAAAGGTCTGTATCATAATGTAATCTAGTTTTGGTCTGCAGAGGCTCCTTTTGTTTACTTCCGGAACAGAGTGACGTCACTATGGAACACTTGCGCTCCAACACATTGTACATGATAGGCTAAAGGGGGCGGGGCATCTCTAAGCAGGTTGACCAATCAAAGCAGAACAGACTGGGCTCTGGTTTCAGACAGAGGGTGACAAGAGGAGAAAAATAAAGAGCTTTTTTGAACCCTACATTGAAGAGTGAGTAAACACAGATGTCCGTATGAGGTGTTTTTATTTTTCACTTAAATCCATGGTAGCAAAAAATGATACACCGCTGAAATATCAGACAGAGAAACACCTTCAGGTGCTTCACCACCTCAAAAAATAAAGCTTCCTCTCCAGAATAAGAACACACCTGAATGTGAGCAGATCGATCCGCCACATGAAGTTTAAAAAAATATGATTTCCTTCCATGATGAGATTCTTTTGACACAATATAGTTTCCTCTCTAGTGAGTCATTGGTTTTGACTCTGAAGGCATGAAGTCTGACACTAATCTCAAACAGATGTTATTGCTTTGTTTTGAAGTATCCACACTGCATATACTCGTCAGGAACAATAAATAGATCGGCTCATGATTGCACTTAATCCTCTAACTAACACACTGTAGAGAGTGGCAGTAATACCTGTCTGATCGCACGGGAGAGCCGTAAGCATAAGGTCATGTTTGTACAAATGAAACTAAAATGGTTATAGTGACAAAAGCACTACGTTCTAAAATACACAGGCAATCACAGATTGCAAATCTCAATGTCCCTCCGTCTCCTTCACCCGCCGCATGTTCCCAAACTTTCGTGAAAGAGAGAATTATCAGAGAGCGTTTTAAACCGGGGGCAAAAGAAGTCTACTCCTGGTACATTATCTCCAGAATAATGCTTGGACTTTCTCCCTTTCTTAACACTCTCCGTCTGTTTTATACGGGGGAGGATTAGGGCCAAAGAAAGGGAGAATTCTGCAGAAAATCTGAGATTATTTTCAGAATTCTGTTTCTTATTGTCAGAATTTTTAGAATGAATCAGGAATCAGAGTCCCAACTTTTTCTCTATTTCTGGAATTCTGACTTTTTCTCCACAGAATTCTGAATTATTTTTCGGAATTACAGCTTTTTTTAATCAGGAATTTCCATTTTTTCTAAGAATAAAGATTTTTTTTCTCAGCACTAAAAAAAAATCCCTTTCAGTCATCTCACAAAAATAAAATGTCTGTTGTAAATATACTATTTAAGGGTAAATGCAGCTTAAACTGTGAGCCTTTTCACTCGGGTAACTTGAATTTCTGCAGGTGAATCAGAGCCTGTAAAGACCAATTGGCACTCCTGTACATACGTCCTGTCTCTCTAATCTATCGTCACTTTAAAGGAATTACTCCGTCCAGTCCGTTTGCTTTGGGGTCTTTCAAAAATAAATACTTAATTTGGTTTAACTGGGAATTCACATCTCCCCTGCGCGCTTCATCTGAGAATACATTTCACTGAGAGAGTGAGGACATCTGTTTCACCCACTCGTACATTTTCCCTTTTTATGATTATATATTAAAAATAACAAACAAATAGTCTTTTCCTCAAAGTCCAAGGTGCATCCACACCTCCACTCCTTCACCTGCAGGAACATCTGCACCTCCAGCGTGAAATAAAACACTTCAAAATCAACTTAAAAAAGGCAAACGCTTCCTCCTGTCTCGTGTGGAGGGAGCCGTGATGCTAATGGAGGTTTGGCCACAAGGATGTGCATGGCACGTTGGATGAGGGGCTTTCCCGAGCCGCACTTCTGTTATGAGGACAAAGGATGAAGTCTAAACCAGACTTGTTACTCTCCTTCTTCACATAATGTGTCCATCTTTAATTCGCCTGTCCTTCCTGGTGCTCCGTTCAGTCCATGTGGGGTTTCTCCACGCCGCCCTGAGGGGAGACAGGAGAGAGTAAATCATGTATTCCTCAATCAAAGCAGTGCCGACATTAGAGACAGACACTGGATCATCTGGAGTTGTGTCTGCAGCCTTTTTTTATGGAGCAGATTTATGATCCTGTAGAGCTTTGTAGATGGAAGTCGTAAATCAAAGTCCTCAGTTGTGTTTATGACAACACCCTCAGGTGACTCGTTTCTCAGGAATTAATCAAAGTAGTTTCACTTTCCTGTAAACAGCTGCACCCTTTCTAAAGTAAATAAGGACCTGTTGCTGCTTTAAGAAATGTCAGCACAGGGATACTTAGCTTTCAGTTCCTCCTTTTTAAGAAGTGATTATTCCTTCTTTTTGCAAAAGGGGAAGAGAGGACTTATTGACACGTGTGAACTCCAAACTGCTTTCTGATGGCTCATTTAGCCATGCAAAAAGTATTAAAGGGCCTTATTCTGCTCATTTTTGTATTTAGAGGCTCTACTGTGACATGTTTCCATGCGTTAATGTTCAGAAAGCTCTTCATTCTCTGGGATTTTAGCCTTTGCAGACCATTTACATGCACTAAAACCTCTTGAACACACTATAGGAGAGGGGGAAACCTCAAAAAGCATTAAAGGGCCTCTTTAAAACGACATTATATTATGGTATAGACCTTCTGATAGCTAGTTTGTCTTTTTAAACCCCATAGAGTATAATAGAGCCTCTTTCAGACATTGTTGTGATCCTGCATGCTTAATGCTGCAAAACAATAAGAGATAAAGCCCCCAGAGTCTCATGTTCTTCCTCATAAATTCCCCCCTAGAGCAGAAAGAGCGAAACCCAACGAGTGCCGCCATGTGCCAACATTCCTCCAGCTCCGGTCACAAACAAAAACAACGAGGAGCAAATGACCCTGTGGTCAGCCGAGTCCTGACTGGCTCTGTGTGCCGCCGCCACTGTGAAAAACAAACAGCCTTTAATCTGCTTTCACGCTGCCACTCGAGTCAAACTGAGGCGCTGACGGGACCCTTACTTTACAGACAGAATGAGGTGAGGCTTCTGGGCACGGCCTTAATGGAGACATCAGAGCTGACTTGATGGGATAATTATGAAAGAAGGGGGGGGGGCAAATGCACTTTGCACTATTTTTTTGACAGCGCTATCGTGGAGCAGCTTAGCAGATGCACATGAAGCGTGCGGAGGAGTTCACTCAGGCAAATTTAAAGCTGATTGACGGCATGTTTTGTGCAGATATGACAGGCTGAACATGAGCAGATTCACAGGTGTTTACCCTTCAGTTATAATCTTTGCAAATATGAAAAGCTCCAAGGTCAAGAGTTTTGCATAACTGGAAAAGTTCCCCTGAAAACCGTAGGAATAAAACTGGTTTGATCGCTTTTAAAAGGAATAGTTTAACAGAAAGAACGCTTAAGAGAATAAAATGGGACCTCAGGACCTTTTTACACACTGACTGAAATACTAGTCTTTACCATGGCGAGCTGGCGTCCGATGTTCCCCACGGTGACACCGCCGGAGAAGAATATGCACGGCAGCCAGGAGCGCACGTACAGGAAGTCCGGAGACGTGTACCTGAGAGGAAAAGCACAAAAAATCATAGAATTAGTATCCATAAAGTAGGGATATTCTGCAGCCGACTCTGACTTCTTTTAAAGCGTTTGAACAGATTGAACTTCTGCACGAGGAGTAAGATGTTGCATGATGATTGCAAGCTAAGGACTATATTTATCATTCTTTTCCTTCTGTTTCTATCTCGCTGCAGTTTGAGCCTCTTATCGGGAACACAACTCTCTTTTCTCAGCTGTGTGTTTGGTTAATTTGGCTCAAGGAGACACAGGGACTTCCCAAAAATCTCTCATGTCTGTTTCATAGATTCCTACAGGTGGGACTAGATGAGAGTCAGTCTCTCAGCTGTGTGATTAAAACCTAAAACCAACGTAGTTTGTGGTGTGTGTGCAACATGAAACCAGGACCATTGACGACGAAGCGCTGGTGATTAATCCTCTCAGGCAGTTTTGCTTCCTTATAAAGGGAACAGTTCTTTCCTCTTTTAGTGCAATTAACTCACTGGTAGACTCCGTTGTAGACGAGCAGCTGCGTGAACACGGTGGCGAGCACGGCGGTGGTGATGCCCAAGCCGAAGCCGCTCCTGGACCGGTCGAACGTCCACCACAGACCCAGCGACAGGGCTGCCAGCGTGAGGGACAGCTGCACGTTGTTGTCGATGTCTAGCTTCTGTGGTGCGGGAGGTTAAGGACAACAACCAAACAGTGTGACGCAAAGACAGGATTAGATCGTACTCAAATATTTGCAGAAGCTAAGATAGGGATCTTTATTCCTGCAGGACCAGAGCACTGACAGTGAAAGACCTACTGATATCGGAAAAGTTATTAGAGTTCCTCAAAGTAAATGCTGTTTTTGAGGGTCTTGAAATGCTTCTTTTTTGGTGAAATATCTGATATTTTAAGTGTCTCATTCTCAGGTGTGGGCTAATGGCTCTACAAAGTCCCTTCAATTGAGCCCCTCACCTACAATTCTGAAATTTGATATACATATTTAGCATGGGAAGATGCACAAAAAAGCCTCTTGGAGACATATCGTATAACGGACAGGAAGTCCGACGTTTTACATTTTCTATGCAATGTTTTGCACCAAACGTGCCATATTTACACAAACTCCTCCCACAGATTTTGTTCGATTGACTTAAAATGTTGTCTACAATATTTTAAGACCTTGAGGATCAAAACTGTTGATGTGCAAGGGCTTGTCCAAAGTGCTTACAGCTTTAATTAACCTCAAGAGTCCTTAAAGGTAAAGCATGGCATCCTGTTGCTTTAAAAATGCAGATAGTTTAGTGCATACCCTCACATTTAACAACACAGACGTTTCATAAAGATCCAGAAAGCTCCGTCTCTGAAAGGATACAACACTGGCGTGGTTGATGCCGACGAACACCGCGATGCACCTCATGACGCTGGCCCACTCCCGCTTGAACTTGTGCGGCTCTCCCAGGTGGCTGTCGAGGCAGGGATACAGCAGGCCCACCACAGCTGTGCAGAGGAAGCAAACAGACCCGGGTTACACGGGATAAGCAGAAACTCTGGAGAACGAGCTGTGGGATCATTCTGTTTGCTGAACATGCACTTCTATAATTAGCTCCATTAGAAACCTGCAAACCCTTAAAAACAATGCAAGTCTTAAATGTGCTTGTTTTTGATAGATATTAGGTTTACCATCAACATAATGCTCATATTTATAAAACAGGATCTGGATTTCTTTTGATATGACTATTTTAATGGGAAATAAATGTAGCTTATTGGGCGATATAGTCTATTTTTAAGCACTGAGAACCAAGAGTATCCCAAAGTTTTGTGTTATAAATGAACAGTACAGGTCCCCAGCAATTAGAAACTGCTGGATGCTAACTTCAATATGTTGGGCAATTTGCACAATTAGAATAAGTTGCATTAATAAGCGTTAAGCCGATATGTACAATTGTCTAAAGTGGCAGTCAAATTGATCCAACATCCTCTTAATCCTCTTGGTTGAAATCTGGTCACTTTCTGCTGAAAACTGTCATATTGGTCCCTGAAAGTGATACAGCACCCTCAAAACCCTCCGAAATATCTCCAATACTGTCCAAACCGGCCGTGCCATGTACAGTGGTATGCAAAAGTTTGGGCACCCCTCTGAGATTTCATGACAATTTGCTTTTCCTTTATAATAGAAGATCACAGCAACAACATTTGTTTTCCTACAAAGATGTAGACGTTTTAGTGTTTTCCAGACCAAAATTCTTAGGGTAGCATTACATAGTTTTATTATAATAAAATAAAATGCAAAAAATGGGATGTGCAAAAGTTTGGGCACCCTTATAAATAGCATTCATTTCAACACCTGTACGGATTTATAGCTGACAGGTTGCTGCACAAAATTGCTTTGATTAGCTCATTAGACCTTCAATTACAAAGACAGGTGGAACCAATCATGAAAAAGGCTATTTAACATAGGTAATAGCTGGCTGTGCCTGGCCTAGGTTCTTTCTTAGGGAGTGGCAAGATGGGGACCTCAAAACAACTCTCCACTGACCTGAAAGCTAAGATAATCCAACATTATAAATTAGGAGAAGGGTACAAAAAATTATCTGACAGGTTTAAACTGTCTGTCTCCACAGTCAGAAACGTAGTTGTGAAATGGAAGGCCACAGGAACAGTCCGTGTGAAGGAAAGATGTGGTAGGCCGACAAAAATAGGGGAAAGGCACAGGCGAAGGATGGTGAAAATGGTCACAGAGAAGCCACAGACCACCTCCAGAGAACTACAACAACATCTGGCTGCTGATGGTGTAGTTGTTCACCGTTCCACAATCCAGCGTACTTTGCACCAGGAAGAGCTCATTGGAAGGGTGATGTGCAAAAAGCCTTTCCTGAGTGTTAATCACAAGAAGAGTCGCATGAGGTATGCAAAAGCACATCTGGACAAGCCAGAAGCATTTTGGAACAAAATACTGTGGTCAGATGAGACCAAGATTGAGTTATTTGGTCATAACATGAACAGGTATGCATGGCGAAAAAAACACACTGCATTCAATGAAAAGAACTTGTTGCCCACTGTAAAATTTGGTGGAGGATCTATCATGTTATGGGGCTGTGTGGCTAGCACAGGTACTGGAAAACTTGTTAAAGTTGAGGGCCACATGAATTCCTTACAGTACCAGGAGATTCTTGACAAGAATGTTCTAGAGTCAGTCACAAAGTTGAAGCTACGCCGGGGTTGGATTTTTCAGCAGGACAATGATCCTAAGCACCGATCAAAATCCACCAAGGAATTCATGCAGAAGCACAGGTACAATGTTCTGGAATGGCCATCCCAGTCCCCAGACCTTAACATCATTGAAAATGTATGGATTTATTTGAAGAAGGCTGTCCATGCACGGAGGCCAAGAAACCTGACTGAACTGGAGACGTTTTGTGTGGAAGAATGGGCCAAAATACCACCTGCCAGGCTTAAGGGACTTGTCTGTGGCTACAGGAGGCGTCTACAGGCCGTTATTGCAGCAAAAGGAGGCAATACTAAATATTAATGGAATTATTTCTTAGGGGTGCCCAAATTTATGCACATGCCTATTTTTGTTTGAATGCACATAAACATGTTTCTGTTTGACCAATAAAAGTTATTTCACTACTGAGATGTTTCTGTTACCATAAGGTATAACATATGTTAAAATGAAGTTGCTGCTTCAAAAGCTCAGCAAGTGACAAACTGATGCAGTGGTTTTCCTAAGGGGTGCCCAAACTTTTGCATACCACTGTATAAACTATTGCACATAAAGACTAATTAATGCAACTTTTGCCAATTAAAGTTGGTATCCAGGGGATGCATACTTTACATTACCAGCATAAAACCTTTCCTGGTTCACAACAGGACTCTGAAGAAGCTGACTACCTAAAGCACATCGTTTATACAATGAAGACGATCCCTGCATGACATTTATTTGGCACTCAGTAATGTCAACAGTCTGTAAAAACATCAAGAGTTTTTGCCCTGCAGCACGAGGAGGAGGAGGAGGTGTTTCTAATTCTTTCTGCCCCCACCCAACTTCCTGGTTCCTTGCCTTAAAAGTGCCGCCCCCTTTAAGCTCACCCGTTATGACACTAGCCAATCAGCGCGCAGCTCGCGTGGTATCCGGCAGCTGCGGCCAATCAGAGTGAGAGAGTGAACCCACTGGCAGCAAAATTACCACAAAGACTAGTGTAGCATTAGAGAGGAAGGCTTGTATAATTGCCAACAATAACAAAGCCGAATGATGATTCATGACCACATGATCATACAGTAAAGTGAAGCGAGTAGAGAAAATACAAGGGAACTGTTTTATGTGTTCAATTGTTTAAAATGGCACTTTTTTACGCGTTAGTTTGGTGAGACGTGCGTAAACGTCACAGTTCCAGACTTTTAGCACCCATAATGTACCTCTATCCTGTCTATATATGGAACATGCTACTTCACAGACCCCTCTTCTCTTTGTCTCTAACTTAGAGCCAAACTCAAAATGCTCTCCACAGATATTTAAAACTAGTTCACATTTTCCCATCAAACAGTGTCCTCAACTCACCGGCCCCTGTGCCGCAGCACGGCGGGATCCACCAGGCAGACGAAAACAAAGTTGTCATCACCTCCTCGGGAAACAGGGTGACATTTCTCTGAATCTGCAGCAAGTTGAGCACCAGGGCCAGGAAAGCTCCCACGGTGAAGAGCACCAGACCCCGGCGGATCAGGTTGGCCGTGCGCACGTCGTGCAGAGAGCCGTACGCATTGCTGAGCACAGAGGTGATTATGGACATCATTTCTTCAGCTTTGGATGCTAACCAGTGGGCTCCGGATGAGTGTTTGGTCTCAACACTTGATGCACAGGAGCAGCTCCAGCAGTGGTCCTCTAGTCTGGGCATTTGGCACTTTAAGGCTGCAGGAGAAGATATATTTAGATCATAAGAGGAGAGAGACTCAGCGTTGCAGGGTGAAGACACAATAAGAAACAGCTTCCTTCAATTAAGTTGGAAGAACAGGCTGGTGTTTACCTTGATCTGGAGACGTCTTCTGTGCGTAAAAGCTGAAATCTCGTTCACATCATCGTTAGCAGACAACACACTAAGCTCTGCTCCATTCCACAGCACACAGCTCATAGCAGGCACAAGAGCTTCCTCTGCACAAAACAATCACAGCTGTGTCGGGTGAGAATCGGCAGCCAATCAGAGCGCGGCGGATGATATGACGTGACGCCACTCCACCGCCCCCTCCTGCAGGACAGACGCAGGAACTCCAGTCTGCAGAGCAAGTGAAAGTGGAAACAGAGAAGTATTTAAATGTCAGCCAAACACATCAGAATCCGAATTAGAGACAGGGTTATGGCCAATAAGAATACGAGTCATTTGTGTTACAGTGCATTCATAAACACAGATGGAGAAGATCATAAGAAAAACGTAAACATGTTTTTTCAAACTATAAAATATAGATTTAATTTACATCAAAATATAAATAAATATCGATTCATTCTTGGAACAATATCATATGTGCCGTATTGGTATGAAAAGTGGAAAGCTGTGCAAAATATTTGGAGGGTTGTGCAAGACTGACATTAAACTCAAACTATGAAGAGCAAATAATCAGCTGCAATATACAAAGCAGTGACTGTGTTGACAAAATGAGACGTTGTAAGAGCTGGTGCACAATAAAGGTAGCTCATGATACAGTCAGTACTGATATAATCATAAAGATAAGATATACTTTTATTCATCAGAGTGAGGCCGATCCTTTGTCACCTGAATTACAAACTATATCAAAAACAGAAGGACATAATCAGCAACAGTATAAAATAATCAGAACAGTATGTGAAGCATGCAGAGTATCTCTAGTTAATATACAATATTAGATTGGAGGTCAGTGTGCTTTGATTGGCCAGCCCACAACTTGTAGTATTTACATAATAAGTTAACAAGGAATTACAGTTTGGAATAAACCCCCCTATACACATTTGTTTACCAGGTAAACAGTAAAGCTTCTTGTCTGATAAATGCTCAAACTATTCCAATAAAGGTTGCACAAACTACTTCCACAGCATTTGGGAAAAGGAGTTAGTCGTGGCACTTGTGTTGTTGATGAAAGTGGTTGACCTGTGTGTCATGTTGAAGGAGGTGTGGCTTGGAAAGGAGGCGTGTGCAGGGACGTGCATGCGAGCCAAACAGCACGTCAGGGAGAGATAATGTGAGTGGGAAAGGTTCAGTGCCCGAATGACACAATTCTTCGAGGAACGACAACAACAAGAACATGTGTCGCAAGAGAGGCCGTGTGACCCAGCCGGGTGTTTATGGGCAGAGAGATAACAAACCTCCATTGCATACGTGAGGCAGAAAGCATACATGTATAGGGTTTGTTCTTCACTGGGCGTGAGGACATGCATTCAAAGACAAACAGGACACATCTTTAACACAATGATACAGTTATTTCAATTTAAGTGTCAAATAATTCTTGACTAGCTGCCGGCACTTTGTTCAAATTAATACCATGGATGAATCAACTTTTCTTTTCATGCAAATAAGCTTGCAAAATTAAGCGATGCCTCATGACCTACAGCTAATTTGCAAAACAAAAACAGAAAGCATAGCATTCAGATAGCATTTTATTTTCAATTAAGCGAAATTGATTTTGGTGTAATTACCCCGCCAGTGTTCAGGGTATTATATCCGTTTTTGGAAATGATTTGTGTTGGAAATGCATTTCTAGTTGTCACCCAGACCCAATGTCCCATGTGGAGGAAAACAATGGCCCAATTACTGGGAATTTGGTCAGATGAACAACAACCTGTAACTATGAAATAAGACACAAACATCTCAGGCACAACGGATCCTTTCTTTTTCTAGCAGCAGTGCTTTGGTCCAGGCTGAAATACCTCAGCAACTATTCCATGCATTGCTGTGAAATGTTGCACAGACATGCATTTTGTATCCTAATCCACACTGCAGGAGTTTATAACACAGCTGGCCAGTCCATAGTGGAGTGCAGGGCAGAGAGGACTTTTTACTAAAAGATGGGTGGCTTAGGTTAAACACCCCTCAAGTATTAGGGGAATGGCACTGTCCAATTAGCCACGCACATCTACAGGTGTTACAGGAGCAAGGTAAGCTGACACTGACACAGCACACACAATTAACTATGACTAAACAAATGATAGCCTTCTCAATCCCCTAGAATGTCTTTAACACCATGAGGTTCAAAGTTGTGCTTTTGAGTGAATATCTGTACTGTATGCGCAATTTGGGGCTACATAGCAAACAATAGCATGCTAACAGGCCTTAAGGTTGAACGTCATACCTGCTTAGCATGTTGTCTTAAAGAGCATGTGGTTAGCATTTAGCTTAAGTACTCCTGTGTCTAAAGTCTATTGAGCTCCTAGCCTGAATTTACTCTTTAATTTCAATGGGAAATATTATTTTGCACCCAAAAGTGCTAATTAGCAAATGCTAACACACCTATCTGAGACGTTGAACATCATAGCTGCTTAGCATGTTAGCATTGTCTCAGAGCACGTTAGCACACCGATATTAGCATTTAGCTAAAGTACTGCTGTGACTGAAGTGTCCCAAGCTGCCAGCATCAATCCAGACCTACAAAATCTGATGTCAAATATAGTGGAGCAGGGGCTACTTTATTCCAGAGAGTCATTTAAAGTTATTAACCATGTCATCACACAATTTAAAAGATAGCAGAGCTGTTTTAGTCCCACCAGTGCCGTTTCTGAATGTTTCACATGGATATACGGTTCATCTTTGGCATTACAGTTTGCAGACAGGCCGAGTTTAAATTGGTTCCCCTTGAATTGAATGAGAAAGTGCCATCTCTGAAATGGCAGTAATAACTGGATGGTTAAATATAAATGTCACAGCCGTACTCCACTGGAGCAGTTTCACTATTTTGTACCAAACAAGTCAAGCATGAAAGAATATCGAGGGTTGAAAAGTTTGCATTTGTCCCCCCGTCTCTTTTCTGAGTGCAACAAATTCAGCATGTCTTATTGGATGAGAGGACATTCTGCTTTTTAACCATCTGAATAGGTCTTCTTACTCCCTCATTTCATAGCTCTTTATTAAAGACACTTTAATGCTCAGTCGTGTCCTCCTCACAAAAGCTCTGCTGTGGTCTGAAACCAACATACAGAGACATTCACTCCGCTGCAGTCCATGGAAAACCACATCAGTCATATTCACTCCATCCTAATTGGACTGGTCCATGTGGGTAACACAGATAAATCACCAGAGCTACACAGTTTCACAAAGGGGAAAAGGAGGTCAGAATAGAAAGTGTGCACTTACAGGGAGCTCTCCAAGGCCCCAAAGGTCCTGCAAAAAGGGACAAATGAGCGATTTAAAGGTCTATGTTAAGTATACATTGCTTTTATTTAAATCAGTGTGTGTGTGTGTGTGTGTGTAATCTTAATCCAAGAAAAGGTGTATTGGTTGAGTTTTTGCATTTGATGCTACTGCTATACTTCTACTTTTAGAGAAAAATATGGTACTTTTTACATTTGAATACATTAGCATCCTTTGCACTTTGCAACTTTGGCATTTTAGCCTTTGCAGACCATTTACATGCACTTAAACCTATAGAACATTACAGGAAAGGGAGAATCTAAGAAAGCAGAATAGGGCCTCTTGAATGTTATTTCATCTGGCAAAACTAATCACTTATCTCATCGTAATCCAGTTATAAAATATACATTATTCCCAAAAAGGACACTTTGGATGTTGAGCTTCCACACAAGAAAACACATCTCTTTATTATATTAATATATTGTGAAAAAAAACAAGACTAAGAGTAAAGAAATGGTGGCATCCTGCAGGAATAAAGGCCCCTAACATAGCTAGCTTAGCTGAGCTTTATGTGCATTATTGTGTAAACTGAAATGATAAATCATATGCTAATACGAGGCAATAATAACCATGAAAGTCACTCGGCATATGGTAAATAGCTCCTAGCGAAGCTGGCGCTGGCGTATAGGAGGTCTCAGCCCCATCAGAAGATAAAGCAGGATGCCACGACACTTCAAATGAATAGCAGATCAAGCGTGTCATAGATTATGCTGTTAGACTGGGAGGGATTGAATTATAGCTAAAGGAGAAGCATGCTGGGTAAATTGATCCATCAAACTCCAGCTTGACAATTTCTCTCCTCGATCCTGTGTGAAATTACGAAGGGAAACATCCTAATCCGTCCCCTCGGAGAGTTGATTAAGACGAGGTTTCAGCTTCATCCTGTTTGTTCCCTTTCAGTTCAGGTGTCAGCAACACATTCAGACAGCCGTTAATAGAGGGAATGTTAATGTAAATGCACCTCAGGTAATTGCAGCATGCATCCCCTTTTTTATCGCTAGGTTAATAATTCTTGAACCCTCTCTTCAATAGTGCTGCTTCAATGCGTTCTTGGTACTCTGAATACACACAACCCTTTTCACCGCTCTGTCTCTGTGCCATGGAAAGATGAAAGGGGATTCTGGGTATGGAGGGCATCAAGCAGCTTAACAAAGGGTGCCATAAAGGCCTTGACTCTACAGCCTGAGGGTGTGGCACCAGGATGCAATCTCCCGGCCTCTTTGTTCTCCAGCGTTAAGCTCCAGAGCAGCTCACCTTTTTTTTATAGCCAGATCCTACACTAACTCCTGCACAGCATGCCTATTTTCTGTGTGTGTTACGCTGAAATATGTGTTAAGGTTTGGCATTTCAAATCTGAACTACAAGACAAACAACTCTGCTATTCAGAGAACAAAACGCCTCTATCCTGCAGGCAGCAGCATCCAGTGTGGTTTTATAAAACAGCAAATACGTGTTTCCACTTTTCTTGGAGGGGCTGTAGGTTTTTAAAATAGCTGTTAGCTTAGCACAGCATAAAGACTCAGTGAAACAGTAAAGTGGTGCAGGAATGAGTCCTTAAATCCTAAAAATACTTTGCTTTTTGCCACTTCCTGTGCACTTGTCTGGAAGACAATGATTTTCTGAATGTGTTTTGTTTGTTAGCCTGAAATAAGGTCTGTTAATACCCCACTGATGATTGTAAAGTGTCCAAATGAGACTACAAAACGTTATCACGCCCAACATTAGCCTCCTTTAGCTTAGCGGTGGAGACGTGAAGTCATGTGACCGTGCTGTAGTTCCTTTATAGCCCAACATTAGCCTCCTTTAGCTTAGCGGTGGAGACGTGAAGTCATGTGACCGTGCTGTAGTTCCTTTATAGCCCAACATTAGCCTCCTTTAGCTTAGCGGTGGAGACGTGAAGTCATGTGACCGTGCTGTAGTTCCTTTATAGCCCAACATTAGCCTCCTTTAGCTTAGCGGTGGAGACGTGAAGTCATGTGACCGTGCTGTAGTTCCTTCATAGCCCAACATTAGCCTCCTTTAGCTTAGCGGCGGTGACGTGAAGTCATGTGACCAGAATTCGTCCAAAGGTGACTGAACCCATCTACCAGCATCTCTTAAGCTCACTAATTACCATATTAATTGAATCTCTAAAGTGGATTTTGTTTCACTTGGACAAAGCAAAGCTACCTGTTTCCAGTCTTTATGCCAAGCTAAGGCTGCAGGCTAATATTTAATGGACATACAATCTTTTAATGACTCTCTTTAAAGCTACTCCTTCCGGTTGACACACAGCCTTATATATGTGTCTGTTATGATGAACTCTTATCACCTCTGAGCTTTCCGGTGCCAGGCTTTTAGCTGCCGTTGACCTTTTAATAGCTTCTTGACTTTAGAGGAAAACACTTTGTTATCTGTCTTCCAGAGTTGATAAGAACTGTGTGTACGCATGGCTGCACTCGTTATTACTTTATGGTCTTTGTGCAATATTTGACACCACAAACACATAAGCCCCACAAACTTTTTTACAGGTCCATTGCATTGCTTTAGACAGCAGTATCCTGCCCCCCGCCATGCTGTATATGTGGCATATTTACACAAAAGCTCTATTCAAGTCTGCCACACTAGTAGTGCCCTTGAACAGCACATTTTCAACAGCCAATCAGCTTCCTTAAATGGTCCCTGTGTATCTGCTCAGGTGTCATTCTCGACCAATCACACACCACGCTCTCATGTGTGAGAGAGTAAAGGACAATACTCCCAAAATACACCTCACATGATTCCTCTCCAGCATGGGGTTGATTCATTTGTTTAATGGGAACACCTTTAATGGTGTGATCCAGATCGTGACTAACAGGACAGCTCACTGATAGTCTACTCCCAGTGTGATTCACTGGTGTAGGGGTTTATAGCTGATAAAACTGACTGGTTTGAACTGTTTTCAACTAAACTCGATCACGTTTTTATCATCACTGAATAAAGAGACAACTTTACTGTGCAAAATAGTTTAAAGTAATTATTCTACATATTTTAAATAAAATAAATACTGATTTTAATTTGATTTTAGTATTAACATGAAACCAAATGCTTAAATTGTTGGCTGTATTTCCAAATTGTACATTTTCTTTCTATATTACACATTTTGCTTGCAATGTTAATATCATTTTTGCAATTTAATTCAATTTAAGTACTTCTATTTTTATGGGCTTGAATTAAGTATAAATAAAAAATGGACAAAAGTACTAATAATACAAAATAAATAGCATTTAAATAAATGAAGGAAATCTAATTATTAATCTATCAAAGTGTATTTATATAGCCCAATATCACACATTTAGTTTGTTTTGTGACCCAAATCGAACACAATCAATTTGATTTAAACTGCATTCAAATGATAGATCTCGTTAAATCCCTGATGTTACTACAACCTGAAACATATCAAAACATGTTAGTGGGACAGAGAGACTCAGTGAACTGGTTTTATTGCGTTTTTTAATTTAGAATCAACTAGCTGGGAACCTGAACCTGGAGCAGAGCGAGGTGGACTTTGTGGAGCTGAAGCCCGGCAGAATGAGGTCCAGACAGGTGAGTCACAACAACCCTCTCTGAACTCAGCCTGCAGAGAACAACAAGAACAGCGTTGCATAACTCCGTGTGTGTGTGTGTGTGTGTGTGTGTGTGTGTGTGTGTGTGTGTGTGTGTGTGTGTGTGTGTGTGTGTGTGTGTGTGTGTGTGTGTGTGTGTGTGTGTGTGTGTGTGTGTGTGTGTGTGTGTGTGTGTGTGTGTGTGTGTGTGTGTGTGTGTGTGTGTGTGTGTGTGTGTGTGTGTGTGTGTGTGTGTGTGTGTGTGTGTGTGTGTGTGTGTGTGTGTGTGTGTGTGTGTGTGTGTGTGTGTGTGTGTGTGTGTGTGTGTGTGTGTGTGTGTGTGTGTGGTGAGAGAAAGGTTGTTAATATTTATAATTGATCATAGAAAGTACTTTTACTTGAGTGCAATATGCAAGTGTTCACACCCCTGGTTTCCCCTTTGTAAAACTGAGACGTGTACACTCCAGTTTTAACACAGATATAAGAGAAACAGCTGTTTGTTGGTAGCCTTTGCTCAGCTACAATATGCTAACTTGCTAGCTTCACACATTTTTGATCATTTAATCAAAATTTCTGACGGGAAATAAACGGGTAAAACCTTCTGTACTCTGCAGACTAAATGCAATTGCACAATGTTGATTCAATTGAAGGCTTCACTTCCTCTTCAGAATCATTTTAATGCTATATTCCCGTCCTCAGCAGTCAGGCAGGTTTTAATCATACAATCATATCATGTTTACTCCACTCTGTTTGCCAAGCACCTTCTTTCTGAAGTATCACACCACCTTTACCTGAGGCAACCTCTACCTGAGCTCTATCTGGATTGCTTAATGTTTAACTCAGTGGCCTGATATCACCGGGAGAGCTGAACACCCTGTTTCAGTGTGGGAAAACACATCCAAAAGTTAATCAGTAAGTCTTGTTAACTGTTCTGAGATGATTTCCACCTGACCCTGTTTTTTACACTCAAAGTTGAACAATAAGCTCTTTTGAGACTTTACTAACACTGTAATCCTGCTAGAAATTCTCCAAGTTAGGAGACATTTTTACCCAAGAAGTTGAATTTCGAACAGATTGCCCCCCGCTGTTTCACCTTGAGTTCCCAGTTTGGTAACGCCACACAGTCGGTGACATCATGTGATCATCAAAGTCACAGGGTCGGCCTGAGATTTGGATATTGTGTAACCCCCACTACTGTCCTCCCATTGTCCTTGTTGTCCTGCCGTGCATTGACACAGATGGAGCCTTGATGCAGAGGAGTCATGTGACCTTCTTTTGTTTTCAGCCTGTTTTCAGACTTGCATCAGGGCGCTGGTTGACCGAATAACAAAGCATATCATATATTATTTTCGATTGCTTTCCTTTGACAAACTGTGTTTCCAGAAGGGCATTGTGGATTTTGAATATATCACAATGAAATCAAAGATATGATAGTTTAATACGAAGTTCTGGTAGTTGGATGCACATTTTGTCCTATTCTGCTTTTCCTCTAGTGTGTGTGTATAGGGTTTTGTGCATGTAAATGGTTTATGTGCATTGCATTTGACATTGAAGTCATTTTACGCTTCACAGTAATAGTTTGAATTATCCATACCTCTTCTTGAGTGCATGCAGTAGTCCTCCTAGTGGTGCAATCGAGTAATGCTTTATCGGTTTTCTGCACAATGACCAGCAGATGGCGCCCTCACAATACAGGATGATTTCCACCTGCACGTCTCTTCCACTGACATGCTTTATTAGCATCCCTCCAACCACATGATCAGGGTTATGCTGCAGGATCACACGTTTACACATGTTTCAAGGATGTCTGCAGATATAAACATCACTTTCTGTAGAGCTAAGTCAAGTGATGCACTTCAGTATCTAACACACTGTTGCTATGGCACCAGAGGAAACACATGTCCTTCAGCTTTCAGTCTTCTGTATGAAAAAGTGACTTAGATTTAACACAACCTCTCTAGGAATCCATTCAACACTATTTGATCATAAGCAGGCACGCTGCTGTGCTGTGAATTGGGAATTACAGGAGGTCACTTGAGGACACTCATCGTCCAGAGCTTGTTTATGTCTCCGCTGTAAGTGGATGTAGACATTTTCAATTTCCAGCCGACACCTCCCGCGGCTCATTTTAAGGATTCCAGCTGAGGCGACAGACGGGGTTGTCGATAGCAGCTCGTCTGGTGGCCATTGGGGTCAAAGAAAAGACGCTCTGTATTCCTGCACAGAGTGTATTACCTGTGGATGGATTCACCTGACAGGAAGGGATGCAATTATACTCTACTGGTCGTGTTCAAGCTCAAGCTGTTGTGTCAATACAAGCAGGGATGGGCAGGTTACTCTCAGGATGTAGTCTGTTATAATTACTGGTTCTCTACAGTGGTCGACAGCTGCATTTCTATTAGGAGAAACACGCTGCAGCTTGGGAACGATGCACTTGAAAAAACACCTTCACCAACTTGAGGAAACATGCACAGCGTTTACTGAAAGGATTATAAAGTTAGTCAACCATCAGCTGTCAGCGTCTCGTTTGTGCAGCGCTTTTAGAAAACAAATATGTTCAGACTCACACATCCTCTTTATTTACTCCGTGTTACATCTGAGAATAAGCCTCTTAAATCTGTGCGGCTGTTGTTGTTACACAAGCAGGTAAATTGTTTTCTACTTACTCCGTCATCATCATCCTTGTGAAGGTAATTGTTGCTCCTAAATCTATTACAGTTGGAGCTTTAAGGAGCACTTTCAGATCATCCAACAAGGGGAAATGCTAATAGGGGCCGGCTATCCTATAATTGCCGGCAATTATTACAAAAGTTCCCTTTTCATGTAATTGCAGATAATGAAATCATGAGATAGTGAAACAAAGATGATAATTTCAGAGAATATGCATATCAAAAAACCCCGCCAAGTGGGTCTGCTTGAAGTCACCGGCGCCTCTCATTGGTTGGCTGGATACCACTCGCAGGATAGGTTGTTTCATGTATCCTCACATGACACCTAAGCTCATTTACATTCTCCACGGCGGGTTGAATTAGAGAGATTTCACAGCTGAGAGCCTCTCACTTTTCTTTATGTTTCATTAGTTCAGGCACTCTGAGGCGAGGAGCTTTCTATTCCTGAAGCCCTGAAGGTGGAGTCAAACGGAGGCTCAGATGTTTGAGGCTTCTGCAGGGAGAAATGTCCCAATATGTAGGCGCAGAGGGGAGGTGTTAATGTGCATGCTTGGGGATCATCAGCACCATAAGAAAACACCTGTGAGGGACTTTGAGTGTGCGGGGTTTAATATCTCTCACTCACACACACACACACACACACACACACACACACACACACACACACACACACACACACACACACACACACACACACACACACACCATGCATGCAGTCGGCCTTTACAGACCTCCTCGGGGATTATTACATGTAACGGGTAATTAGGATACAAAAAAGATGTCTGTATTCCCTAAAAAAAGACGTGATCAGATTACTGGTACATTTCTAAACATGTGGGATTGTCTTTAAGTGTTTTTGCAACCCAATAATGTCATGAATTGCACCTGTGCTCTTCCTGCAAGTCAGAAAAAGTGGGAAAAGTGAGTATGGTGAGGTCTTATTAGCCACTGTACATGTCCAAAACCATTCCCTAGTTCAACAGATCAGTGGGCAGCAAACTCAGACGTCAAACATGGTGGATGGTCATCATGTTGTGTCATTACTGACTAACAATAGGCTGTATCTATCATTATTATGACATCAATAAAGCCTTATGGTGCCTGATGAGGCCTCTGCTTAGCTGGGACTTTCATAATGCCAAGCAAGAGTAATGAAGTGAGAGAGGTGTACCTGCACACACACACTCTTGAGAAGCAGTCCAATTAAGCACAGTAAGTGAAAACACCTGTGTGGGCGGGCTTTGAGTGTGCAGGGTTTAAATATAGCACACACACACACACACACACACACACACACACACACACACACACACACACACACACACTCTCACTGCATAAGACCTTTTTCACCTCATGATATTTCAGCATGTCGTAGCACGCGTGTAATAAATATAACATGGGTAATTACCACATCTCAATCAGGTCATGCCGACTCCCTGTCACTCAGTTATGTTCATGTTATCCTGTAGCTAAACGGGACAAGCATGTTGTTTGATCTTGCTTATTCTTAATAATTAAGTAGTTTAGACGGAAATAGCAAAAACAAATGGGGGAAAAAATAGATTTGAGCCTCTGCAGACCATTTACATGCATTAAAACCTGTATAACGGACTACAGGGAAGGGAAACCCACAAAGAGGTGTGAGGAGATATCCAATACAAGGCCAGTAAGTAAGCCACAGTGTTCGTAAAAGTTCCTCAGCAGTGTTTACATCCTGCTGGAGCTGACCTGCTTGGCACTCCTCTCAAAACAACTAAACAATGGAAATGTGGGATGAAATATTGGGGCAGATTTCAAAGTAATAACGAGCCGATTTTTAATTAGCAGAGCACGATAATCCTGCAGGGTTTATATTCAATTTCCCAAGGACTCTTTTTTTTCTTTGACACTTTCCCCTTCATCTGTTATTAACCTCTAAATTGATTAAAGAGTATAGCACGTTTATATCTATTTAATCTATTAAAGAATTCAGTTCATCCTCCTTTTACTCTCAAGGATAACCGTGCTCCTATACCTTATATATTTTATGAAGATATAAGTGCACCTACTGAGTTAAATAGGGACCAAAAGACCCAGACAAAGTGTATTTGCTTTGTAATATACTGTTCTTTATTCTGAAATGAATGGTAATCCTGCAAGTAATCCCCATTGTTTGTGAACACAGGTACATTAAGTATAAATAAACACATCTCTTAGGGTTTTCTCTTGAGGATAGCATAGAGAAAGGGATCGTAGGAACACTGATCAATACTTGGATCTGTTCATATGTCACATGCAGGTTCACATGTCATAGTTCACGTTCCATCCTACCATTAGCATGACATGATTGCGTGTTTGGCATGTAAGACATCACACCCCTCAGATGAGACACTTCACTTCGGCGAATAACGTCACTCATGTGTCGCCCTCTGTGTCTCCCTTCGACCTGGAAAAACAAGACGCTAACAAACAGGAGCCAAGAAGTGACTGACATGTTTCGGGGTCCCAGCGGAACACCTGCCCCCCCCCCACCCCCCGTCCAGAGGCTGGCAGGTGCAGAATCGCTCTACTTTTGATCTATCCACAGAGTGCCTGGCTGTGATTATCCCCGGCTCTCTGCCTTTGATTCATGTGTTGCTGCACCGTGGAATCCATCTGTTTCAGACCGCCTATCGCCCGCTTTTAGAAAATGATTGTGCTGCACAGAATCGCAGAGGAGAACACCTACACTTTCTCATGATAAGAAATACATTGTGGGGAATAAAAATAACCATTCATGCTCGGCCGTGGCGAGGCATGCTGGGACTGAGAGGGTAATTGTATTGAACCAGAAACATTCAATGGTAGGAACAGCTCCTAAATTGTAAAGAGGACTGGTTTTATAACTGGCACACATTCATTCAACAATGAGCCAATGGAGACGACAGATATGTGTATTGATTGTGGGGAGCATAGGGCAGCAATAGAGGTCAATAAACATGTGGATTTTTGTCTAATAAATTACTTTATGAATCCCAGGGGGTTATAAGGTTTTGTGAAAGTTGCACCATATTAGAAAACACAAAATGATGAGGAAGACAAGGTGGAAAAGGTCAGATATACCATCTGACTCCTAGCTAACGCCGCTAGCTCGTCCATTAGCAAGTGATCCTATGTTGCCCATGATAAGAGGGAGGAGTGATGACTTCTATCTACTTTTTGCATAAATCTGGAGCATGCTCTCCCCTCCGTCTTTTTTATTTAACCTGCATCCTGTCTGTCCTTCTCTGGATGTCAGTGGATAAAGCCGTTGTTCTGACCACCGTGCTAGCAGACTTTAGCATGATTAGCTTCTCCCAAGGCAGCCACAATGGCATGCATGCAACTCAGTAGAGACAAGAAGGATTAGAGAGAGAGCACAGTTTAATAAATTACTGATAGAAGCCCCTAATAGAGGAATAACAACT